>NC_057710.1:14058613-14066445 GCF_004010195.1 Chiloscyllium plagiosum
CCGTGGCTGAACACTTTAACTCCCCCTCCCACTCCACCAAGGACATGCAGTTCCTTGGCCTCCTCCATCACCAGACCATGGCAACAGGACGCCTGGAGGAAGAACGCCTCATCTTCCGCCTAGGAACCCTCCAACCACAAGGGATGAATGCAGATTTCTCCAGTTTCCTCATTTCCCCTCCCCCCACTTTATCTCAGTCCCAACCCTCGGATTCAGCACCGCCTTCTTGATCTGGATCAGTGGTGCTGGAAGAGCACAGTAGTTCAGGCAGCATCCGAGGAGCAGTAAAATCGACGTTTCGGGCAAAAGCCCTTCATCAGGAATAAAAGGCTTTTATTCCTGATGAAGGGCTTTTGCCCAAAACGTCAATTTTACTGCTCCTTGGATGCTGCCTGAACTGCTGTGCTCTTCCAGCACCACTAATCCAGAATCTGGTTTCCAGCATCTGCAGTCATTGTTTTTACCACTTTCTTGACCTGCAATCTTCTTCCCGACCTCTCCGCCCCCACCCCCTCTCCAGCCTATCACCCTCACCGAAGCCTCCTTCCACCTATCGCATTCCCAACGCCCCTCCCCCAAGTACGTCCTCCCTATCTTTTATCTTAGCCTGCTTGGCACACCTCCCTCATTCCTGAAGAAGGGCTTATGCCTGAAACGCCGATTCCCGTGCTCCTTGGATGCTGCCTGACCTGCTGCACTTTTCCAGCAACACATTTTTCAGCTCTGATCTCCAGCATCTGCAGTCCTCACTTTCCCCTGGGGTGGGGGAGTCCAGAACTAGACGGCATAGGTTTAAGGTGAGAACGGAAAGTTTTAAGAGGGACCTAATGGGTAACCTTTTCACACAGAGGGTGGTGTGCGTAAGGAATGAGCTACCAGAGGAAGTGGTGGAGGCTGGTTACAATTATAACATTTAAAAGGCATCTGGATGAGGGTATGAATAGGAAGGGTTTTGAGGGATATGGGCCAATTGCTGGCAAATGGGACTAGATTAATTTAGGATATCTATTCAGCATGGACAGACTGGAGGGCCTGTTTCCCTGCTATACATCTCTGTGACTCGATGACTTTAATACTGTAACCATTTTTTTTGTCAATGTCTGATTGTAATCTGGTGAAACTGAATAAGCTGGGTCTCATGTTGTGCTGGTCTATACTGTGAAATCTTAGCATCACAGAACGGAATTGTTACCTTTCGTCCACCATCCAGAGGTGATCGTGAAATCTGCAATCACTTTCCTGCTTGTTTCAAGGCAAAGACTTAGATACATCATGGAGAGACTGGGTGTCCATCCTGTCAATTTTCATTGACGTAGTTGGCAACTTTTTCCTCCAATCACAGCCAGGATGGTACGGTGACTCAATGGTTACCACTGCTACCTCACAGCGCTAGGGACCCAGGTTTGATTCCAGTCTCAGGCGACCCCTGTGTGGAGTTTGTTCATTCTCCGTGTGTCTGTGTGGGTTTCCACCCACAGTCCAAGGATGTGCAGGTTAGGTGGATTGGCCATGCTACAATGTCCAGGATAGTGCAGGCTAGCTGTGGTAAATGTGGGGCTGGTTCTGGGTGGGAGGCTTTTTGGAGGGTCAGAGTGGCCTCTTTCAGCATTGTAGGGATTCCACTTGCTATGCTTTTCCTGGTTTGCACTTGTATTCTGAGGCATTTACTTGTATGGAGATCCTTCTCTGATCTTTAACTTTCTCATCTGATACCTTGAATTCATGAATTGCTGCACAATTACGTTGGCTTTGTAATCTCAAAGCCTTTAAGTTTGAATTGAGTTATCTACTATTTCTTCTTGGCACCACGCTGCCATATTAGGGATGGGATTGGCAACAGTTTGGAGATGCCAGTGAGCTGGTAGGCTTGAAGTCATGTGTTTATGTGTGGAGACATGAGGAGCTGGTAGACAGGTGTGTGTTTTGCTGTTCTACAAAGTAGACTCACATCAGGGACATCAGTGATCAAGAGGTGCAAAGTTTAGAATTCCTTAGTTAAAAGTTGAGCTATACATGAAGTGTTGGAAGTGAATATTTTTATTTTTGGCTGAAGATAAGGTGGTCAAAAGTATATACTGTGTGCAGAGAAATGAGGAGCGAGACGTACAAGTGATAGAGGACCAATAAAGGAGAAAGATAATTTGAGTGTCGTTTCACCAGTGAACTGGTCTTCAGTTCAAAATGTAGCTGCATTGATGGATCACTTCTGTTCCCTGGAGAATCCCCAGTTTTAATCATTCGACACAAAAATAAACAGAAATGGCTGGAACAACCCAGCAGGTCTCAAAGCATCTGTGGAGAGAAAGCAGATTTAACGTTTGGGGTCCAGTGATCAGTAATTTGGGTTCCCTGGCTAAATATTTCTGACATGGCAAAGCTATGGGTAGGAAAATGGGATGAGAATATTTAGATGTTTTGTCCAGCACAGACTCGCTGGGCCACAGGGCCTTTTTCTGTTCAGTCGTCCTCCATGACTATGTGGCAAAGTTTGTTTGGTAACAAGCTCATGTGGTGTCTTTGGATGTGAATTTTCTCACCCCTTTATAGGCATATTATATATGTGTAAGCGGTGTTGATTTGATAAAATTGGAAAGGCAATAATATCTTGCTTGTCAACCATTCTGCCAACCCACCCACTGAGCCACATACTTCCATAAGGGCAGGCGTTGGCTGAGTGATATTCTGATGCGACTACTAACCCAGAAACTCAGCAAATGTCAGGGCCTTGCCACATCAGATGATGGAACTTGAATTCAATTAAACGTACTCTGGAATTCAAAATCTACTAATGACCGTGAAACTGTTGTCGAGAGGGGAAAATATCTCCATCTGGTTCACTTCAGGGAAGGAAATCTGCCGTCCTCACTTGGTCTGGCCTGTGTGTAACTCCAGACCCACAGCAATGTGGTTGACTCCCAACTGCCCTCTGAAATGGCCCAGCAAGCCATTCAGTTGAAGGACAGCTAGGGATGGGCAATAAGTGCTGGCCAGCCAGCTCACTTTCCACATGGGAATAAAGAGAAAAGGTGTGCATTGGGAGGCAGGAGGGACAGTGCTGCTTGGGGAATTATTGTCCCTTGCTGTCTGACCCCCATCGTCCCCATGCACTGAGCTCAACATTTGGAAAGGAATTTCAAGAGAATGTACCCTCTGACATTGTTTCCACTATTTGGCTCTCTTCAATGAAAGCAAGGGCTATTAGATCTTAACACCAAGCAATGTAAAAATGATTGGAGAGGAGTTGGCCTAAAAATTGAGCAATGGATTTTACAGGTGCCAAAAAAATGTGAACCATCACACTTAGTTAAAGAAAAATGTTGTTTCCTGTTTCTATTTTCTAACTCTGATTTCAGTTCCAGTTGGGAGGTGAAGTTGCCCTTTAATCATCACCGTCAGGGCAGAGCCAAACATATTCTTGTCTGGTCTTGCTGTGCACGGCTCGCCCAGTCAGTGGGGCATGTACTGAGGGGATGGCTGAAACAGGGGAACACAGTTACAAGCTTGGTAGTTTCTCCGAGCACCTCTCGAAGTCAACCACATCGGAACAGTCCCATTCGTGGTTTATGAATGGGACTGTCCCTCAGTGAACTTGAGCGAGTCGATTCATTTAGAGATGTTTTGTGAGTTCAAAGGAAAACCTAGATAGGTTGAAGACACAGGAATGTACATCAAAGCGGGTTTAATGATCAGGATCTTTATTGAAGAGAACATAAATATCTCAGGAATAAATCAGGTGTATTATTCTTTTCTCCAGCATTTTGTGTTTTCGTTCTATCTCTGCCAAGTTCCTCTATAGCGACAATCTCCCAATACTTCTACAACATTGTTATGGCAAAATCCTAAAACTCCCTTCCTAACAGTACTTCCTTCACATGACTGGGGTGCTTTAAGAAGGAGGTCTATCACTACCACCTCAATACAGATTGCAACAAGCATTGCAGGGCCAACCTCACATGTTTGCACAGAACAAAGATGAAAACAAGAGAGTACTAATGTAATGAGAGTCTCTAATGGAAAAGAGTATGAATGTAATGAGAGCCTTTAAGGTAAGAGAGGGCCAATGTAATGAAAGTCTCTAATGTAAGAGATTAATATTCTACTAATGCGTCCAGTTAAGGTCAACAAAAAAACGAAAGAGATCTTCAACTGCCAGAGGCAGTTGTGCAATTGATTTACTATTTTCTATCGCTAAGTTATGAGGAATGACTGAAGATACATGGATCTTTTTACCTTGTGCAGGCATCTGTGGGATGATTTTAGAGAGGGATAGAAAGTTGTTATGGTTGTAGGAAAGGCGAATCCCAAATCCGGCTTCAGCATAAACATTAGGAGAAGGACAAGGAGTTACAAGACCAAAGGTATAAAGTCTGATATCATGGAATTTTTATCTATACAAAGTATAATCGACGTCTGGAATAAACTCATCAAGAATAATGAAGCTCTGGACTCACGTAAGAACAATTGGAGATTGGAATGGGAAAGGACCTTTAGGCTGGATCTGGACATATGAACAAAAATTGGCCAGTTGATCTTTCTCATCTGAGGTTTTCCTTTCATTCATTCAGGGAGAAATAGGCATCACTGGCTGGGTCAGCATTTATTGTTAATTCCTAGTTGCCCTTAAGAAGGTGCTGGTGAATTGCCTTCTTGAACCACTGTCATTTAATCTATTCCACAAATGAAATGCTTAAATAGCTTCAAAGACAAAAGACAATCCAACAATTGAACCTGTGCAAAAGTTTGCTATTTCGTCAGTAAACACTTACGCAGTGTTCCTGACAGGGGGAGCCTGGGAATACTGAAGTGGTCTGAGAGAAGGTAGCATATTGGACTCAGGAGCAAACATACATCATTGAAATTATGTTGGGAGGGACCGAAAGTGGGTTAGAGGGCAAAACATTTGCTTGGTGATTATAGACTACAGGCATCAGAGAATAAGGGGAAGGTGTGATAATTAAAGAAGGGTTTGCATTTATATTTGCTGAAAAGTCAAACATGTAACAAAAGCTTTTCATCTTGCACACATCAGGCCAAATGCAGGGCGTTTGCTGAAAGTGACATACATTGATATAAAGGGATGTATATTCTGTAAATCAAAGGATAATGTTCAAGGTTTATATTTTGCTTTCAATTGCCTGGGAAGTCGGGGAGCCTATATTTCCCTGATATGGAAATGTGTTGCTGGAAAAGCGCAGCAGGTCAGGCAGCATCTAGGGAACAGGAGAATCGACGTTTCGGGCATTAGCCCTTCTTCCTGAAGAAGGGCTAATGCCCGAAACGTCGATTCTCCTGTTCCCTAGATGCTGCCTGACCTGCTGCGCTTTTCCAGCAACACATTTCCATCTCTGATCTCCAGCATCTGCAGACCTCACTTTCTCCTCATATATTTCCCTGATACTTTGGCTGCAGCAATGCAGCTTCAACCAGAACAATAAGTCTCCTTGTTGAAAGTTGACATTCTTGCTTTTGTTCTGATGAATGCAAGATGAAAAGCTTTGGCAATATTCAGCAATCTGCACGGTCTGAAATAACAAGTGTATTAACACAACACCTTTCGTGACCACAAGAAACCCGAAAGCACGTTATGGCCAATAACGTTTTGAGGAGTGTGCAGGAAACGTGGTAGACAATTTGGACACCACAAGCTCCCAAAACGAAACCATGTAATAATGACTAATCTGTAGGAGCTCACAATGCAGGCGGGAACAGCTGACCTTTGATGACTAAGTTAACCCGAGTCAAAATGAGAAAAAGAAAGAAAGAAAGACAAAGAGAGAATTTGTATTTACACTGTGCTTTTCATAACATCAGTGTGCACCAAAACACTTTGTAGTCAAGGAAGTGGTTTTGAAAATGTAGTCACTACTGAGGTTAAGTGTATGTGCAGCCAATTTGCGAGCAGCACATTGCCAAGACAACAAGCTGGGGTATAAATTACCAGATAATCTGTTCTGGAGATGTTGTGCAATGGATAAACATTGGCCAGAAGACCCTGTGTTTCCTTTCTCTATGCTGAGACATCTTTTAATTCTCGGTGAGAGCTCAGACAGTTCCTCAGTTCAACATCTCATCTGGACAAGGGATTGGAATGCAAGACAAAGGAGTAGAAAGCAACACAAGGACTTTGAAGTCAAGTCACTGGGGCAAATGGAGTTGTTGGATCTTGTTAAGAAGTGATAGGAGTGTGAGGTAAAGTGAAAGTTGCATTCTGTTGTGGATGTGCGCAATGGTTTAAAAGATTAGTCGAAGGAATTTAACTAGGGACTAAATTGTTAAGTCTTTGTCCAGATCATTATTTATCATAATGGCTGTGCCTAAAGCCTTATACCCATGTTGTGACTTCTTTGCATGGGTTTAAGATTCTAGTGCGAGAAAAGACAAGATCAATATGAAAGATGACAATTTTGCACTTTTCTTCTGGGGCTAAAATACAAAAGTGCAGTAAAAAAGGGTGCTTTCCTCTGCTTATGATTTGGAAGTAATTAATGCTGACATTGGTATGGAAAACTGGGAAAGTATTCCAATTCCTAGTACTGACAAGCAATTGAGTGGAAAAAGTTACCAAAAAAATTATCATCTTAAAATAGAAGCATTAGAGTAACTAGGATGTTTTTCGATTCATAGTATTCCTTGTTGAGTGCAAGAGAAAAACAAATATTCAAATTTCCCCTCCAATTCTCAAAGATTTAATTATGCGTATGTGTTAATGGGGATTTCTTTACTATTTCTGCTTGTTCACTCAACTTCAGGTTCCTCCACCTACCCCCAGGGTAGAGTCACCTGTCTCATTGGATGCTTTAGTACCACCATGACAATGACAAGGTGATCAGCATTTAACCAGAGACTAAAATCTGCAGGAAATGCAGTCAGATCCTGCTCCTCACAGAACGAGTTAGGGAACTGGAACTGGAGTTGGATGAACTGAGGATTATTCGAGAGGCTGAGAGGGTGATAGATAGAAGCTACAGGGACATAGTTACGCCAGAGAACAGAGGTAGCTGGGTAACAGTTAGAGGTGGGAAGGGGAGGAAGCAGGCAGTACAGGGATCCCCTGTGGTCGTTCCCCTCAACAACAAGTATACTGCTTTGGATACTGTTGGGGGGGACAGCCTAGCAGGGGTAAGCTGCAGTGACCGGGTCTCTGGCACAAGGTCCGGTTTTGAGGCTCAGAAGGGAAAGGGGGAGAGGAGGAGAGCGCTAGTTATAGGAGACTCTTTAGTTAGAGGGACGGACAGGCGGTTCTGTGGACATGGGGGAGACTCTCGGATGGTTTGTTGCCTCCTGGGTGCCAGGGTTCGAGACGTCTCGGACCGTGTCTTCAGAATCCTTAAGAGGGAGGGTGTGCAGCCAGAAGTCATGGTGCACGTTGGCACCAACGACATAGGTAGGAAGAGGGGTGGGGAGGTTATTCAAGAGCTCAGGGAGTTAGGCTAGAAGCTAAAAGCTAGGACGGACAGAGTCGCCATCTCTGGGTTGTTGCCGGTGCCACGTGACAGTGAGGCAAGGAATAGGGAGAGAGTGCAGTTGAACATGTGGCTGCAAGGATGGTGTAGGAGGGAGGGCTTCAGGTATTTGGACAATTGGACTGCATTCTGGCGAAGGTGGGACCTGTACAAGCAGGACGGGTTGCACCTGAACCAGAAGGGCACCAATATCCGGGGAGGTAGGTTTGCTAGCACTCTTCGGTGGGGGGGTGGGATCCGGACTTGTAGTCCAGCAAGTAGGCTAGCTGTTTGTCAGGATGTCCAAGAATGTAGGGAGGCTGTGGAGAAGGTAGCACTGACAGGGAATACTTACGGACACAGAGATGGGTTCAAGTGTGTATACTTCAA
>NC_057710.1:14066626-14099716 GCF_004010195.1 Chiloscyllium plagiosum
GAAACAGATTTTGGTAAGGTGCAGAAGCCACAGGGTAGTAGTCATGGGTGATTTCAACTTCCCAAATATTGATTTGGAAGCTCTTTAGATCAAGTAGATTTGATGGGGCGGTGTTTGTGCAGTGTGTCCAGGAAGCTTTTCTAACTCGTATGTAGATTGTCCGACCAGAGGGGAGGCCATATTGGATTTGGTACTTGGTAACGAACCGGGACAAGTGATGGGATTGTTATTGAGTGAACATTTTTGTGATCGTAACCACAATTCTGTTACTTTCACCTTGGTTATGGAGAGAGATAGGTGCGTGCAACAGGGTAGGTTTTACAATTGGGGGAAGGGTAATTACGATGCTGTAAGACAGGATCTGAGGTGCATAAGTTGGGAGCATAGGCTGTCAGGGAAGGATGTCGTTGAAATGTGGAACTTTTTCAAGGAACAGATACGACGTGTCCTTGATATGTATGTACCTGTCAGGCAGGAAAGAGATGGTCGTGTGAGGGAACCTTGGTTGACGAGGGAGGTTGAATGTCTTGTAAAGAGGAAGAAGGGGGCTTACATAAGGTTGAGGAAACAAGGTTCAGACAGAGCATTGGAGGGATACAGGATTGCCAAAAGGGAGCTGAAGAAAGGGATTAGGAGAGCGTTTTGGCGGATAGGATCAAGGATAACCCCAAGGCATTTTATGCATATGTGAGAAACATGAGAATGACGAGAACGAGGGTAGGTCTGATCAGTAGTGGGAGACTGTGTATTGAGTCGGAAGAGATAAGTGAGGTCTTGAATGAGTACTTTTCTTTAGTATTTACAAACGAGAGGGATCGTATTGTTGAAGAGGAGAGTGTGAAATGGACTGGTAAGCTAGAGGAGATACTTGTTAGGAAGGAAGATGTGTTGGGCATTTTGAATAACTTGAGGATAGACAAGTCCCCCGGGCCTGACGGGATATATCCTAGGATTATGTGGGAAGCAAGAGAGGAAATTGCAGAGCTGTTGGAAATAATCTTTTCATCTTCACTGTCAACAGGGGTGGTTTCAGGGGACTGGAGAGTGGCAAATGTTATGCCCCTGTTCAAAAAAGGGAATAGGGAATACCCCGGGAATTACAGGCCAGTTAGTCTTACTTCGGTGGTAGGCAAAGTAATGGAAAGGGTACTGAGGGATAGGATTTATTGAAGGGTAGGTCTTGCCTTACAAGTCTTATTGAATTCTTTGAGGAGGTGACCAAGCATGTGGATGAGGGTAGAGCAGTGGATGTAGTGTACATGGATTTTAGTAAGGCATTTGATAAGGTTCCCCATGGTAGGCTTATGTGGAAAGTCAGGAGGCATGGGATAGTGGGAAATTTGGCCAGTTGGATCGAAAACTGGCCAACTGGTCGAAGTCAGAGAGTGTTGGTAGATGGTAAATATTCAGCCTGGAGCCCAGTTACAAGTGGAGTTCTGCAGGGATCAGTTCTGGGTCCTCCGCTGTTTGTAATTTTTATTAATGACTTAGATGAGGGAGTCGAAGGGTGGGTCAGTAAATTTGCAGACGATACAAAGATTGGTGGAGTTGTGGATAGTGAGGAAGGCTGTTGTCGGCTGCAGATGGTACTTTTATTTCCGCTATTCAGGTCACGAATTTATATTGAAAATAATTGTGTCTCCAGCACTGATCCTGTGTCATTCAATTCATTACAGGTTGCCTTTCTGAAAATGTCCCCTTTATCATAATTTTCTATTGGTTAGCCAATTAGCATAGATAGGATTGATGGTCAGAATCTTTTTCCAGAGTTGAAATACCTAATAGTAAGAGGCATGCATTTTAGATGAAGGACGAAGTTCAAAGGAGATGTGAGGGGCAAGTTTATTTCACAAAGAGTGGTAGGAGTCTGGAACACACTGCCAGAGGAGGTGGTGGAGGCAGATGCTATAGGCGTATTTAATGGACTTTTAGATAAGCACATGATTATGCAAGGAATGGAGGGATATGGACCAAGGGCAGATGTCATGTTCACTGCAACATCGTGGGCCAAAGGATCTGTTCCTGTGCTGTGTATTCCATGTTCAGAAACTTTTTCCCCGGGTACAACAGAGTGTTACAAGGGGACATAAATTTAAGGTGAAGGGTGGAAGGTATAGGGGAGATGTCAGGGGTAGGTTCTTTACCCAGAGAGTGGTGGGGGCATGGAATGCGCTGCCTGTGGGAGTGGCAGAGTCAGAATCATTGGCGAACTTTAAGTGGCAATTGGATAGATACATGGATGGGTGCTTAAGCTAGGACAATTGTTCGGCACAACATCGTGGGCCGAAGGGCCTGTTCTGTGCTGTATTGTTCTTTGTTCTATGTTCTATGTTCTATGTTCTATGTTCTAAAAAAAGACAATGAAAAGCAGGCTTCACAAACATTTGGGGCTTTCTTTATTATCTCCCGACTTAATTAAGGCCCCGCCCTTCAGGAAAAGTAGTGTTTGCCCAACATTTTTATAATTATTCAGAACACTTTAACATGTGACAGAAATATATTGAACTGCTTCATCACAATGCTTCCACATTATCAGTGGGCAAACCACCAGTTGGCCTATCAGCTCTGATGGTGTTGGCTGAGATATTAATGTTGGTTAAGTCCCTTCGGAGAACCTTTACACTTGGGATCACAAAATTACAGCAGGGCAGAAAGTCCATTTAGATATTTTTTGACTCATCAGTGCCCCAAGTTCTTTCCCCAATTATATTGTGGAGCTAAATTGAAAAGTACAAACACCAAAGTAAAAATCTTTTGATTTCTATCAGAGGTACTTCCAAGTTGGCTTAAGGTAGATAAGATTGAAGGGATAAATGTATGGTTCAAAATGACACTAACATTGATGGGGTAGTGGATAGTGAAGGTTATCTCAGAGTATAACAGGACCCTGGTCAGATCAGCTGATGGGCAGAGGAGTGGCAGATGGAGTTTAATTTAGATTAATATGAGGCACTGGATTTATACACTTAATTATAAGGTCCTGGGGAGTGTTGCTGAACAAAGAGACCTTGGGATACAGGTTCATAGTTCCTTGAAAGCAGAGTCACGGGTTGATAGGATTGTGAAGAACTTATTGGTACCCTTGCCTTTATTAGTCAATGCATTGAGTATAGGAGTTGGGACATCATGTTGCAGCTGCATAATACTTTAGTTATGTCACTTTTGGAAGATTGCATTTAATTCTGGTCTCCCTGCTTTGGGAAAGAAGTTGTTAAACTTGAAAGGGTGCAGAAAGGATTTACAAGGATGTTGCTAAGGTTGGAGGTTTTGAGTTTTAGGGAGGGATTAAACAGGCTGGAGTTATTTTTGCTTGAGCATTGGAGGCTGAGGGGTGACCTTATAAAGATTTATAAAGTAATGAGGGGCATGGATAGGGTAAATAGCCAATGTCTTTTTCCCAGGGTAGAGGAGTCCAAAATTAGAGGGCATTGATTTAAAGTGAAAGAGGAAAGATTTAAAAGGGATCTGAGGAGCAAATGTTTCATGAAGAGAGTAGTGAGTGTGTGGAATGAGCTGCCAGAGGAAGTGGTAGAGGCTGGTACAAATACAACATTTAAAAGGAATTTAGATGATTATACGAACAGGACGGGTTTAGGGCGATATGGGCCTCAATTAGGTTAGGATATCTGGTCGACATGGACAAGTTGGACAAAAAGGTCTGTACTGTACAACTCTATGACTCTGTGATTCATGGAGAGCGGCAATAATACTGGGGCAAGAGGAAGCTGTTCCATTTGGATGGGATTTGAACCATGCTGGGACCAATGACATGGAAAACTTGTTAACCATGATTGTAGAAAGGGACTTAAATGAATTATTGGGGTGAGGATTCAACCGAAGGGAATGGGTGGAGGAGTAGAAATAAACGAAGCTGACTTGATTGCTCCTGAGTGGTTTCTAGGCTTTTAGTCCCAATTGTTCGATCAGACATCCCAACAGGGTCAAAGTAATTCTCTTTCTGAGAGCACCTCTTGAGATTGGCAAAAGTGAGGACTGCAGATGCTGGAAACCAGAGTCTAGATTAGAGTGGTGCCGGAAAAGCACAGCAGGTCAGGTAGCATCCAAGGACCCGGAAAATAGACGTTTTGGGCAAAAGCCATTCATCAGGAAACTAGACTTACCTCTTCAGATTGTCTAGCAGGCAACCTTCTGGTGAACGGGGGCTGCATTTTGATATTCAAGAGATCTCATATTCATTCTGACTAGCTCCTTCATTACATGATGCAGTCGCACCATCATAATAATAAAAATAATAATGCTTTCTATATGTCTAGGGTAATAACTCACACAGAAGCAGAGGTAGGTAGATGCTTGATTACCAAGGGGATGAAAGATTATCAGGGGAATGAAGGAATGTCGAGTTGAGGTTGAAATTCTTGAATGGTCGGGCAGGCTGGAAGGCCTACCTTAGCTCTTTGCGAAATTGAAGAATTCATCAATATCCTCAATAATGATCACTGCGCCATTAAAGTTAAAACCTTAACACCTAAGAAAAGCATTAATTTCCCACACACAATCATATTTAAACTGACAGAATAAACAGGCATATTGTAGAAACAGAGTCGAAACATGTGGGGATGGAAATGCAAAGCTGGTCAGGCAGCATCCAAGGAGCAGGAGAGTCGATGTTTTGGAAATTTGTGATGAAGGGCTTTTACCTGAAACGTCAACTCTCCTGCTCCTCAGATGCTGCCTGACCTGCTGTGCTTTTCCAGCACCACACTTTTTAACTCTGATCCCCACCATCTGCAGTCCTCACTTTCTCTCATATTGTAGAAACAGCCTATGTTTGAAATAACTGTACACAATTCAATATACAAAAAAGCCAACACTCTAAGCATCCTTTCCCTGAATTCATGAATTCTGCGTGTCACGACCAGCTATCCTTAGTAGCCACACACGCAGATGACAAGCAACATGAATTCGACTGGGACAACACTTCTATTATAGGACAAGCCAAACAGAGAACAGCCAGGGAATTCCTAGCGGCATGGCACTCATCCACAGATTCAATCAATAAGCACATCGACCTGGACCCAATATACCGGCCACTGCAGCGGACAGCTGGAACTGACAACCGGAAGCGGCAGATTCAAACCACTACAAATGCCGAAGGAAACATCACAGAAGTGCTTTACAGGAGGCTCCCAAGCACTGAGGATGTCACCTAGACAGGGGACGAAACGTCTGCAATACAAATTCCCAGCTCGGCGAACAGAACCACAACGATGTGGAGGTGCTGGTGTCTGACTGGGGTGGACAAGAAGTCACAGGACAACAGGTTATAGCCCAATAAGACTTCAGGTGACAAATAAACCAGTTGGACCATAGCCTGTCGCTGTGGGACTTCTGACCTTGCAGCTTTATGAGGTATTACATTTTGGTAAAACAAACAAATACAGGACTTAAAAAGTCAATAGTAGGGCCCTGGGTAGTTTTGCTGAACCGAGAGACCTAAAGGTTCAGGTACATAGTTCTTTGAAAGTTGCATGACAGGTAGACAGGGCAGTTAAGAAGGCATTTAGCATGTTTGCCTTCATTGCTCAGACCATTGAGTACAGGAGTTGGGACGTCATGTTGAGGTTGTACAGTAAATTGGTGAGGCCACTTTTGGAGTACTGTGTACACTTCTGGTCACCTTGCAGTAGGAAGCACATTATGACATTGGACAGAGTTCAGAAATGATTTCGCAGGATGTTGCCAGGACTGAAAGGCTTGAGTTATAAGGACAAGCTGGATAGGTTGGGACTTTTTTTCCTCTGGAGCGTATGAGGTTGCGGGGCCACCTTATAGAGGTTTATAAAATCATGAGGGGCGTGGGTGATGGAAAGAGCAAAGGCCTTTTCCCTCAGGTGGGGGAGATAAAAACTAGGGGGTATATTTTTAAGGCGAGAGGTGAAAGATTTAAAAGGGACCTGAGGGGCAACCTTTTCACACAGACGGTGGTGGGTATATGGAATGAACTGCTGGAGGAAGTGCTAGATGCACATACAGTTACAACATATAAAATACATTTGGACAGGTACATGAACAGGAAAGGTTGAGATGGATATGGGCCAAATTCAGGCAAGTGAGACTAGTTTAGTTTGGAAAACTTGGTCAACATGGACTAGTTAGACCAAAGGGCCTGTTTCCATGATGCATGAATCTACATGAGTCGCTCTGAGATATGATAATGCATGCTTATGAAATAAAATATCCAATTGATAAAGTATTAAATGTAATCGCATTCACTGCATAAGCCCTATGCAAATATCAGCTCCTGAAATCCTGCAGTCTTAAATTGAAGACACCACATTCATTTGCAATCATTATTATCTCAGGTTTCCAGGTTCCTAGTTAGCTGAGTATTCCTCTGTTGGAACTGTTCCATTGCAGACCCTCTTGTCCACATGTGCAGAAATCCCTTCACTCTTTGTAGCCTCTCTCCCCACTTTTGCAGCCTCACTCTTCCCCCCAAAATAATCACCCCTTTACCCAACCGGTGTCGCTAGGTTCTCTTCCTGCTTTGCCCCCTCATGGCCCACTTCCTGCAGCCTCGGTGGCCCAACTAACTGCTGCCTGTCACCTTCTCAATGCTACTATGATCATGGGCTGCTTCCCTCTGTGAACCTATCAGCAGCAGGCACGTGAAAGAGATAGCCTGTGATTGGATGAGCAGGTCCTCACAGATTCTGCCTATTCTTCTTGTGGAGGCAACTTAACTCCACAACTTATCCCTGATTGGCTGCTCTGTGAGTGAACATTCCCCAGGCATTTTGGGGACTTTTGAGGGTGAATTCACTCATTACACTTGTGCATTTTGAATGTTGGATTCCCAATGTTGGACTTCCTTGAAATTACTGTGACCTGAGAAAGTTGCTTATGAGCTCAGGCAGGGATGGTGAGTAGTGGTAATGGACCGGTAAACCAGAGACTCAGGATAATGCTCTGTGGATATTGAATTGGATGAATAAAGTCGAGAATGCACAGCTCAGCTCAGTAATGGTGACTATGAAGTCACCGTCAAGAGGCTTTTGATTCACTAGTTCCCTTCAGGGAAGGAAATCTGCCCACGTGAGGCTCCAGAAACACAGCAATGTGGTTTGCTCGAAACTGTCCGCTGAAATGGCCAAGCAAAGACACTCAGCTCAAGTAACAAATGCTGGTCTCACCAGAGGATCCCTCACCCCATGACATAATAAATAAAAAGGACTATGAGTGGAGCTCCAGTATGCAAGGTAATGAGCAAATTCATTCAGATGTAAGTTTCAGCCAGGCTACAAACCTAGAGCAGGATAGCATAAGCTTCTTCCCCCTCTATTTGATTTGATTTATTGGTGTCATGTGTACCTAGGTACAGTGAAAAGTTTTGTTTTGCGTGCAGTATAGGGTAACAGAACAGGGCAAAGAATACAATGTTACAGCTGCAGAGAAGGTGCACAAACAATGAGATCAACATTACATTTAAACTTTGAGAGGTCAATTCAGAAATCTAGCAGGGAGGAAACTGTTCTTGAACCTATTCATAAACATATACAACTGAGCTATAGCAGAAAATTTCCTCATGCATTGTAACTCTATGGACTTGACAGCAATTGTGTCTGTTCATCTTGAGCTTGTCAGGCCCAAAGGATATTGCATTTCTCTGATCTATGATAAATCACCTTTCCTATCCCAGCCTGTTTAGCATCCAAGGAATTACTTCTGAAGTAGCAATCTGGAAGTGACCATCTGTGATTCTATACTTTAACAGCATCACTGCTGAAGCACTCCAGGCTGCAATAAAATCAAAATCACCAAATTGATGATAACATACGAAAGACTGGTAAGGGCAGGTTGGATGTTTGGTCAGAATATGGCTAAAATGTTCATCAGGAGGAAGAAATTAGAGTGTGAGAGAAAGACAGCTCAGAATGTAACAGACAGGAAGACTTTCTACAGGTATTTAAAAAGGAAAAGAGGAAGTAAAGCATGTGAGGTCAAGGATTGGGACTTAGTATTAGACAATAAAGAATGGCAGATATGACAATAAAACATGCTCCCTCTGTCTTCACTACCAAGGATAGAAAAAATATTCTGGTAATAGATGTAAATCAGGAGATGGAAGGGAGAATGGAACTTGATGAAATTACAAGCATAGGGAAGTGCAACTGATCAAAAAGATGGAGCAGTAGGCTGACATATTCCCCCAGATCCTGACTGACCTTCTCTGATGGTCTTTAAGGAGATTGTTAACAAGGTAGTAGATGCTGCTTTGGTGTTAATTTTCTAAAATTCCCTAGATTCAGGAAAGGTTCCATGAGACTGAAAAGTTGTGGATGAAACATCTCAATTCGATAACTGAGGGAAGCTGCAAATAGGTGACACTGTAACACTTTAGTTTGATGTCTGGCATTGGGGAGGTATCAGAATCGATTTTTACAGTGAGAGCTGGGCACTTAGAATAAGTCAAAGTAACCAAGAAGATTTGGCATGGTTTCATCAATGGGAAGCCATGTTTAACACATTAACAGGCGTTCTTTCAAAGAGTAACATGCGGTAATGAAGAGGCCATTGAGTAACTGGGCTTGGATTTCCACAAGGCATCTGATAAAATGCCAGATAAAAGTTTAACGCTCAAATTGGGAGCTCATGGGAGAAGGGGTAATATACAGGTACACAATCCTTTATCCGAAACACTCAGGTCCTGCTGGCTTTCGGAATTAGGGATTTTTCGAATTTCGGAGTAAGTGACAATTCGACGGTGAAATTTTTAAAAATCTTACTGAACAGCAACTCACTGTGGGTCCTGAGACAGAATTGAGGCCCGCCACTGCTGGGCTATGCATCCCCCACATTGTATCTGAGTGACACGCATCGAGTGGGTGTGGAGTTGGGTTAGCTGTTTGCATGCCAAACAACTTTGTTAATGAGATAAAAACTTCATAAAAAACCTTCGGATTTTGGAGCTTTCCGGATTTCATAAAAAGGGTTGTCTACCTTATTAGCATGGACAGAAGATTGGCTAGCAGGCAGAAAACAGAGAGCATTGTGGGTCTTTCTGTGATTGGCAGGATCCGATGAGTGGAATCCTGCATAGATTTGTGCTGGGCCTTCAAACCTTTACAGTTTACATCAATGACTCATTTGAGAGGAACAATGGTGTGGCATTTAAATTTCGCAGACAATGCCAAGAATGTAAGTTGTAAAGAAGGCAAAAGGAATGTCCAAATAGATACAGATAGGTTGGAGTGAGTAGGAAATAAAATCTGGCAGAAGGAGTGCAATTTAAGAAAATGCAAAGTTGTTCACTTTGTCAGGAGAATTAGCGCTACTCATATCGGCATAGTTCCAAATTGCAGAGGGATTTAGGTGAGTTGGTACATAAGTTCTAAAATGTTAGCATTTTGCAGAGCACATTATTCAGAAGGCTTTTTTTCTCATTCACTCACAGGGATGTGGACATCGCTGGCTGGGCCAGCATTTATTGCCCGTCCCTATTTGCCCCTTGAGAAGGTGGTGGTGAGCTGCATTCTTGAACACTGCAGTCCACCTGCTGTGGGTTGACCCACAATGCCCTTCAGGAGGGAATTCCAGGATTTTGATCCAGCAACAGTGAAGGAACAGCGATATATTTCCAAGTCAGGATGGTGAGTGGCTTGGAAAGAAATTTGAAGATGGTAATATTTCCATGTATCTGCTGCCCATGTCCTTCTATACAGAAGTGGTCATGGGTTGGGAAGGTACTGTCTGAGGATCTTTGAAGAATTTCTGTACTTCATCTTGTAGATAGTACATACTGCTATGACTGAGCGTCAGTGGTGGAGGGAGTAGATGTGGTGCCAATCAGGTGGGCTGCTTTGTCTTGGATGGTATCAAGTTTCTTGAGTGTAGTTGGAGCTGCACACTCCGACTTGTGCCTTGTCGATAATAAAAGGCTTTGGGGAGTCAGAAGGTGAGTTACTTGCCACAGTATTCCTAGCCTCTGACCTGCTTGTGTAGCCCCTGTGTTTATGTGGTGAGTCCAGTTAAGTTTCAGGTCAATGGTAACTCCAAGGATGTTGATAATGGGTGAATCCAATGATGGTAACACCATTGAATATCAAGCACTGGTGATTAGAATCATAGAATCCCTACAGTGTAGAAACAGGCCATTTAGCCCATCCAGTCCACACTGAAACTCCAAAGAGTATCCCACCCGGGCCTACCCCATCCCTCTAACACTACATTTCCCATGGTTAATCCACCTAGTCTGCACATTCCTGTGACACTATGGACAATTTAGGCTGATCACCTAACCTGCAGATCTTTGGACTGTGGGAGGAAAACGGAGCACCCGGAGGAAACCCATGCAGACACGGAGAATGTGCAAATTTCTCATAGAGACTGGAATTGAACCCAGGTCCCCGGTGCTGTGAAGCACCAATGCTAACTACTGAGCCATCATGCCACCGAGATTGTCTCTTACTGGAGATGGTCATTGCTTGGTATTTGTATGGCGTGAACATTTACTTGTCAGCCATCAGCCCAAGCCTGCATATTGTCCAGATCTTGTTGCATTTGAACATTGACTGCTTCAGTGTCTGAGGAGTCATGAATGGTGCTGAACATTATGTAATCATCGGTGAACATCCCCATTTCTGAACTTGATGGTGGAAAGGTAATTGATGAAGTACCTGAAGATGGTTGGGCCTAGGACATTACCCTGAGGAACTCCTGCAGAGATGTCTTGGAGCTCTGATGATTGACCTCCAAAAATCACGATCAACTTCCTATGTGCCGAGTATGGCTTAAACAGCTGTTCAATATCCATTGAATAATGAGATGCTGCTGTTTAGTACAAGAGGATTTGAACATAAAAGTAAGGCTCTTGTGTTTCAGTTTTACTGGACCTTGGTGACAGCACATCACGAATACTATATGCAATTTTGGTTTCTGTTTTGAAGGAGAGACGCAGTTGTATTGTGAGCAGTTCAGAGGAGAGTTACTCGTCTGCAATGAGTGGGCTATCCTATGAGAATAGCTTAGACTAGTTGGATTTATTTCCAGTTGAGCTTAGAGGAGTGAGGAGCAATTGTTTTGAAGTGCAGAAGATCCTGAATAGCCTTGAACAGGTAGATATGGTGAGGATGTTTATGCAGTCAGTCCAGAACGAGGGGGTCACTGTTATAAAATTAGTGGTCATGGTCTCAAGGCAGAGACTAGAAGACTACATTTTAATCACAGTTACTTTAGCGTTTGGATTTGAGCTAATGTCACATGAGTCTGAAGAGGGCTAATGATTAAGAACAAAAAACAGCGATCAAAGAGCACAGCATGGTGACTCATCAGTTAGCACTGCTGCCTTACAGCGCCATGAACCTGGATTCAATTCCAGCCTTGGGCCACTGTCTGGGTGGAGTTTGCACATTCTGCCAGAATCTGCGTGGGTTTCCTCCGGGTGCTCTAGTTTCCTCCCACAATTCAAAGATGTGTGGGTCAGGTGAATTGGCCATGCTAACATTTCCCATAGTGTTAGGTGCATTAGTCAGAGGGGAATGGGTTTGGGTGGGTTACTCTTTGGAGGGTTGGTGTTGGCTTGTTGGGCCGAATGGCCTGTTTCCATATTGTAGGGATTCTAATTGCAAAATCAGTGCAGCACAGGAACAAGCTCTTTGGCCAAACAAGACTGAGCTTAACTTGTCAATATTTCTGTAACCGTGGTGATTTATTTTAAAATGCCGTTAGATAGAGTCTTTTTGGCTAGTAATGGGGCTTTCTTTATACTGGGAGAGTTTCTGAGTGATCAAAGTCAGGAGTACAAAGTTAAAAATCACACAACACCAGGTTATAGTCCAACAGGTTTAATTGGAAGCACTAGCTTTCGGAGCGACGCTCCTTCATCAGGTGGTTGTGAAAGAGCAGCGCTCCGATAGCTAGTGCCTCCAATGAAACCTGTTGGACTATAACCTGGTGTTGTGTGATTTTTAACTTTGTCCACCCCAGTCCAACACCAGCATCTCCAAATCAAAGTCAGGAGTGAAGTTCATAAGGCTTTCAGATAGAAGTTTCTACATCTTTTTCAGGTACAGGGGAAGCACTCAGCTTATAAAAAAGATTTTCATTTTCAGTTTGGTAGTATTGCAGAGGTCTTGGCTGATACTGATTAAGTACAAAAGTAGCTCCTGAGAAAGGAAGGTTGTTTAGAACTATTAAGTGAGAGGTTATCTTAGTGAGGGGAGTTGATGAGAAGTGGTTGGCTAGCACCCTGAAAGGGTTATGTGAAGCTGAGAAAATCTAAAGTCAATTATATGACCAATTGAGGAAGAGGCTATCAGTTTCTCACAACCAAGAACTGAAGCTATAGCTAAGTCAAACCTAATGTGAGATAGGGAAGGGAATTTTCTATGGTGTGTGAGTACTCCAGTGTGATGCTGTTGGGAATAGAGGGATTGCCTTTTTACAGTGTTTTGAAATCTTCAAATGTGTGTTATATGGAAATAGTCTGGTTAGTTCTATTTATCTTAGTTTCTTTTGCATGTTAATCTTCTGATTATTATGAAGCTGAACCTGCGTCATTACATGATTGTGTTTCAGTGAAAAAAATCACATCATTAAAACCAAACAAAAAAACAAAATTCAATCGATCAAACCAGATTTCAGTCTGGGACCTGACTTGTTCAGTAATAATGTCAGCAGGGTCTGGGACCTGACTTGTTCAGTAATATAATGTCAGCAGGGTCTGGGACCTGACTTGTTCAGTAATAATGTCAGCAGGGGCCAATAATGCATGGAGTAAAGGGAATGTTGGATGTAAAAATTAGTGAGGGATAGAATGGGTGGTTTTTAGGTTGGAAAAAGGTTTGTAGATGAGCCCCCAAGTGATTGACATTGGGACACTTGCTTCTTCTTTAAGATCTATATATTAGATATTAGACACGTTGATAGAAGGGGAAGACATGTGATAGATGACTTCAATGCAGATAAGGGTCAGGTGATGTACTTTGGTACAAAGAACATAGAGAAATAGAATAAAATAAAGATACCAAAGGATTTGAAAGATCTAAAGCATGTGCAGGAGCAGAGAGACTTGGGTGTATGTGCACACTCCCCATTACATTAGGCAGGGCTGGTGGACAGAACTGTTAATGGAGTAGGAGAAAGTGAGAATTGCAGATACTGGAGCTCAGAGTCGAGAATGTCGTGCTGGAAAAGCACAGTAAGTCAGGCAGCATCCGAGGAGCAGGAAATCGACGTTTCAGGCCAAAGCCCTTCATCAGGAATGAGGCTGTGACCCTAGGAGGTGGAGAGATAAATGGGAGGGGTAGTGGACCTGGGGGCAAGGTAGCTGAGAGTGTGATAGGGCGATGGAGGTGGGGGTAATGGTGATAGGTGGAGCGGGTCAGTGGGAAGGAAGATGGACAGGTAATAAAACAGACAACGTTCCATCTTTATAACTATAGATTCAAGGACATGGAGGTGATGGTGAATTTATGTAAGACACTGACTAGACCTCAGCTGGTGCATTGTGTACAATTCTGGACAACCATAGAAGAATGTGAATGCATTGAAGGGTATGCACACATCATAAATGAGGTAGATCAGTAGGAGAATTTGGAACTCAGAGGCACTGCTTAAAAATTACAGTCACTCTTTTAGAACAGAAGTGACAGGAAACCCTCTCTCAGAATGTTGTGCAACTTTGGGACTCTCTGCCTCACAAAGTGATTGAAGTGAGACCATTTAAATACTTTTGGATTGATTTCATTGCATGATAATAACCCAAGACAATTATGGGGAGTGGGGCATATGGATTCGGAAACTCAAAACAGGTCAGCCAATGATCCTATTGAATGGCAGAGCAGGTCAAGTGGCTGAATGACCTATTCTACTTCTAATTTGTATTTTTTAAATATTCCCTATAGTGTGGAAACAGACCCTTCATCCCAACAAGTCCACACTGACCCTCCAAAGGAAAACCCACCCAGACCCAATGCCCTCTGCCTGATGCACCTAACACAATGGGCAATTTAGCATGGCCAATCTACCTGACCTGCACATCTTTTGGATCATGGGAGGAAACCCATGCAGACGACATGCAAATTCCACACAGACAGTCACCCAAGGCTGGAATCGAACCTGGGTCCCTGGCGCTGTGAGACTGTAGTGCTAACCACTGAGCCACCGTGCTGCCCTTGTTCACATCACTTTGAGCAAATGGTCTTCTTCTAACTGAATGCTCAGCATGCTGGGGGATCTGAATGGCCCATCCAATCCAGATCCTAATACTCTTCAATTTCTAATACATTCACCCTCTTTACATCACATAAAACAGCATCATATCAGAGTAACTCATTAACACTTCCTTCAATATTAACCCACACTGCAGTTGAAATGAATATATTTGCCTTAATACACTACAGTTGAGTAGTCATTTCAAACACACTGAGTAATAAACATAATCTGGATACATTGCTGTATACTTTATTTTCAATGTGTAAACCGAAATGTGCAATGAACATAATACTCATGCAAACGTTCTCAGTTTGAGAAACACATTCACTACACAGTCAAGCAAGAACTCAAATTGAAAAGGGAAATTTTCAGTTCTGGAAAGTTTACACATAATCTCTGAAAATCTACATTTTTCATAAAACATGACTAACTGATGTCCAAAATTTGCAATTCTAAAGTGACCTAGCCAGCTAGTTTGTATATACTGAGTTGCATTTTTATTACAAGGTGTAAAGCCACCAATATCTTTTTGAACAATATTAAAACAGGAATTGCTGGAGAAACTCAGCAGATCTGGCAGCATCTGTGGAGTGAGAAAACAAAGTTAATGTTTTGAGTCCAGTCTCCTTTCTTCAGACCCTTTCTTCTTTGTTTTATCTATTTTGAAGATGGCTTTCACTGTTTTTAAAATGAAATGAACTAATTTTCATCTTTCACATTGTCACTTGCTATAGCTTTGCAATATAACTCAGTGGCCCAGATTTCCTGGTCTCCAGGTCTTTACATGTCGAATGCATTGACCCATGATGCATGTTGGGAACCTTCAGAAGTCTAGATGCTCTGATTCCTTGGGATTTTCCTGGGAAGTCTGAATTTCTACTCAGTAATTCCCTTGTACTCTTGGACCATTGGAAAATACTGTCAGACCGTGTTTTAGATTTGGAATTTTCAGACCTCTCCAAAGCACTTTCTTAGATAATTGTCAAGAAAATTTTGCACATCAAAATATCAGCCCAACTCCATGTAACTATACAACTGATGCCCCAATAGCTTACAGTGACTCCCTGACTTGTCCCTCAACCATGTGAGACCATATATCAAATCCTAGCCACCAGAAATGGCTATGGCAAAAACAGCTCTGCAAAGTCCTCCTTACTGACATTTGGGGCTACTGCCAAAATGGGGAGAGCTGTCTCACAGACTAGTCAAGCAACAGCCTGATATAGTCATATCTGCAGAATCATAACTGCACATCCTACATATCACTATCGCTGTCTCTGTCCCACCAACAGGACAGAGATGGCAGCACATTTGGAGGAATTTGCCCTTGGAGTCCTCGACATTGACTGTGGACCCCATGAAGTCTTATGGCTTCAGGTTAAACATGAGCAAGGAAACCTCTTGCTGCTTACCACGTAATGTCCTCGCTCTCAGCTGGTGAATCAGTACTTCTCTATGTTGAACAGCTCTTGGAGGAAGGACTGAAGATGGTAAGGGAACAAGGAGTACTCTGGGTGGGGAATTTCAACGTCCACCACCAAAAGTAACTCGGCAGCAGCACTATTAATCAAGCTGGTCAGATCCTGAAGAACATAGCTGCCAGACTGGGTCTGCAGCATGTGGTGAGAGAAACAACAAGAGGGAAAAATATACTTTACCTCATCTTTATCAGTCTGCTGGTTGCAGATATGTCTGTCCAGGAGAGTATCAGTAAGAGTGACCAACACACAGTCTTTGTGAAAACAAAATCATAGTCAAGGTCAAATTCAAGGTCATAGGATGTAGGAGCAGAAGTAGGCCATTCATCCCATTGAGTCCGCACCATCATGCAATGAGATCATGGCTCATTTCCACTTTTTTGTTTTTTCCGCATAACCCTGATTTCCTTACTGATGAAAACTTCTCTCTGTCTCATGCCTTGAGTATACTTGATGACTCAACTTCAACAGGCCTCCATGGTAAAGGATTCCATAATCCTCTGAGAGATGTGCAATCACTAATTTTGAGATGATACCCTCTTGTACTCAACTCTCCTACAAGAGGAAACAATGTTTCCCCATCCACCATGTCACATTTCCTAAGCATCTTGCATATTTCACTAAGGTCACCTCTCATTTTTCTAAATTCCAGTGGGTACAGGTCCAACCCACTCAGCCTCGCCAATTAAGGCAGTCCCTCCATACCTGGTCGAAGCCTCATGAACTTTCCCTGGACTCCAATGCCAGTATATCTTTCCTCAGATAAGGAGCACAAAACTGTTCACAGTTTTCCAGTGGTGGCCTGACTAATGTCTCATATAGTTTTAGTAAAACGTCACAAAGTTGCCTTCTCACCAATTTTTATGTCAGCCAGAAACATGGCTACAATACATTCATTTTCCTCATCCAACTGATTAGCATAGGTAAGGTAAGATTAGCAAGGTATTAGCATACTTTAGAAATTACTGCAAAACTGTGGTGTTGCACTCCATTGGTTACAGATTGTCATCATAAAAATGACCCTTATCCCAACTCTGTCTCTTTTAGTTAACCAGTCCGCTCTCCATTCTAACGTTCTAGCTATGTTATTAACTAGTAAAGTTAATAAGTACCTTATTAAAAATTTTCCAGAAATCCAAGTACACATCCACTGCACCCCCCTTATCAATTCAGCTTGCCAGTCATGATTTCTCTTTTATGAGTCCATGCTGACTGTTAGATCTGATTTAGTCTCATGGACGATTGCACATGTAAAGTTTCTTTCAACCCTTGCATCGAATCAGAAGGAAATAAAAATAAACTTGTATTTCTGTTGTGCCTTTCATGACGTCACAGTGACTCAAACAGCTTACAGCTAACAACCCATTCTTGTAGTTTTAAGATTGGAAATGACGCAGCCAATTTGGTCACAGTAATTCCCTGCTAACCACAATGTGGTCATAATCACTGTATTTGTTTCTTAATGGTATTGATTGTGAAGTTATTTTTGTTTATTCATTCATGGGATGCAGGCATCACTAGCCTGGTCAGCATTTACTGCCCATCCCTGATTGCCCAGAGGGCAGTTAAGAGTCAACCACATTGCTGCATTGGCTTAAATATCAGGGAGAATCCTCCCACTCCTCCAGGATTAGCCTCCTTGCCTTGTTCCATCATATAATTATATACAATAAAATAAGATTAGATTCCCTACAGCATGGAAACCAGCCCTTTGGCCTGACAAGTCCACATCAACTGTCCAGAGAGCAACTCACCCAGACCCATTCTCCTACATTTCCTCCTGACTAACGTACCTAACGCTAAGGGCAGTTTCGCATAGCCAATTCACTTAAACTGCACATCTTTGGATTGTGGGAGGAAACCCACACAGACACAGGGAGAATATGCAACTGGTTAACTAAAAGAGACAGTCGCCCAATGTGGGAATCAAACCCAGGTCCCTGGTGTTGTAAGGTAGCAGTGCTAACCACTGAACCATCATGTCACCTGATTCATTACAGCACAGGAACAGGAACACCAAGCCTGCGCCGATTCTGCTCCTTACTTAGACCCACTCTTTATTGCTCATGCACCGTTTCTATCTCCCTGTTCACCTCCCGTTTATGTGTCTGTTAAGATATGCCTTTAACATTGCTAACATTCCAGCTTCCACCACTTCCACTGGCAGTGTGCTCCAGGCACCCACCTCCTTCTGTGTGAAAAACTTTCCCCACGCTTCTCCCCTGAACTTTCCTCCTCTCACCTTGAACCTGTGTCCTCTTCTAGGTGACCCTTCCACCCTGACTAGCCACCCTATCTATGCCTCTCATAATTTTGTAGACTTCTATCAGGACGTCCCTCAGCCTCTGTCTTTCCAGTGAAAACAATTTGAGTTTATGTATGCCATACAATGTACGGTATATGCTGTGGCTTAGGCACCCTCAAATCAAGGACATTATTTCGAAAAAGAAGAAATATTCTTCCTAAATTTCTGTAGTCCGTTCTGTATCATGTAGAGTCAAATATTCAAGCGTGTATGCATATGTCCATGCAATACTCATTGCATATCTGTATGAAAATATAAGTGGATACATATCAGGCTACACTTTGCATAGAAATATGGGAAATAGGAGCAGGGGCAGGCCATTCAGCCCTCTGAGCATGCTCCACCATTCACTATAATCATGGTTCATCATCCAACTAAATAGCTTTTCCCCCATGTCCTTTGATCTTTTTAGCCCCAAGTGCCATATCCATTTCCTTCTTGATATCACAGCATTTTGCCCTTGACTGTTTTCTATAAGTTCGATCATGCTTCCACTGCATTGTCTCTTGATTTTTGAGATGCATCATAGTGTCTTCTCCAGTGAACACAAATACTAGGTCAAAGTCTTTGCCATTTCCTTGTTTCCCATTACGAATTCCCCAGTGTCATTGACCAATGAACCAATCTCCCAATCAGACATTGTCTTCCATAACATCATGAGGGACTAGGTCTTATACAGGCCACACTCTTTCATCGATTAGTCTAGCCCAGAGGTGGGGAACCTTTTCATGTCGGAAGGCCGCATTATGTTAGTTGTAATCTAATAAGGCCGCATTCAAGAAACTTCAATTATATATTCTTCAAATTTCACATTATTTTGTAAAAATCTAACTACTAATTTTATTTTACTCTCTGGTATTTTAAATACATTCATTTTAAGATTAAAATAAAAATAATAAAGGACAAAAAAATTAATAAAAAATAATAGATTTGTTCTGCAAAATTTGGATTCATTCAAAAGGCCACACCCAATGGTCTTAAGGCCGCAGGTTCCCCATCCCTGGTCTAGCCACTGCCACAGTCCAGTTGGACAACACTGCCTCACAATGACCGCTCGGTTCAATGCTGGATTTCAATGACTCTTTGTATACATTGCACTCTGAGCTCTTCATTAGGCTGTTAAGAAAAACCCGTTGAAGGGCTCCAGCCCGAAACATCGATTTTCCTGCTCCTCGGATGCTGTTCTGACCTGCTGTGCTTTTCCAGTACCGCACTCTCAATTCTGATCTCCAGCATCTGCAGTCCTCACTGTCTCCCGGTTAAAAAAAACCAACTCTGAGTCAGAGATTGTGGTGCAAAGATCATTTTGGAAACTTCTGAGTGACACTTCATTACAGTACTCAATGGTTTTTGCACTGTCCTGACTTTCATTAGGAGTGAAATAATGGCAATGTCTCTGGAAATCCTGGGATTCTTTACTACAGTTCGAACTATCACACGTGAAATGAGGTGGATCAAGAAGGCAAGTCACCACCACCGCCTTAAGGACAATTAGGGTGGGCAGGAAATGCTGTCCCAGCCAGTGGTGCCTATATCCCATTAAATAATGAAATAAATGAATAATCCAGAAGCTAAGGCAACTCAAGACAAGGGCACAAACACCACTGCAGTAACTGGTGAAGTAAAAATTCAATTAATAAACCGAGAATGTCAAGCTAGTTTTGATATTGGTGACCATGAAAATGTTGTTAATTATCAATAAAATCCATCTGGATCACTAATCTTCTTTAGGGAGGGAAATCTGCCATCCTTAGCTAGTCTAGCCTGCATGTGACTCCAAACCCACAGGACTGCAGTTGACTCTTAATTGCTCTCTTTAATGGCCTAGCAAGGGACTTATTTCAAGGGCAATAAGGGATGGACAACTAATCTTGCCAGAGACACCAATAGCTCACCAAAGAGTTTTTTAAAAACTGCATGTTAAAGCAATGACTTGTTGAGATCAAAGATGTCAAAGTGTTATTTGGAAAGAAGTGTGGGAGATCTCCTGGTCTATCTTCATTATGTTTCAATCAGCTGATGCCTCACATACTGTTCGAAGGCACTTAATTGGTCTTAAATATGTTTTGGATAGCTTAAGATTTTGAATGATGCTATATGAATGTAAATTCCCTTTCTCCTCTTCATTCATCCCCTCCTTCCATCCTTTCCTTCCTCACTCACTTCCTTTCTTTCCAATCTGAATGCTCCCATGATCCCAATTTGAGCAGAATTTTCAATTTACTATGGCTACGGGTAGAAAACTGTAGAAAAGAATCCCAGGATTTCCAGAGACATTGCCATTATTTCACTCCTAATGCCATATTGTTCACACATTCCCTCCCAGGGGTTTACCAGCAGTCAGCAAACTGGCATGCACATTGAAAAATATAGAAATACCCAGGATTTCAAATGATAACAGAGAGCTTAGGGAGTTGGTGAAGATGCGTTCCAATTGACTGAGGGGGTTTGAGTGATTAGATTAGATTAGATTACTTTACAGTGTGGAAACAGGCCCTTCGGCCCAACAAGTCCACACCGACCCGCCGAAGCGCAAACCACCCATACCCCTACATTTACCCCTTACCTAACACTACGGACAATTTAGCATGGCCAATTCACCTGACCTGCACATCTTTGGACTGTGGGAGGAAACCGGAGCACGCGCTGCGAGGCAGCAGTGCTAACCACTGTGCCACCGTGCCGCCCACTAAATGGTTGTGAAAGCTGTAATCTGGAGTCATGGATAGTATCGAATGACTTGTGCTCCTGTTTTCTGTAGTGTCAGGACAGACTTCAATGTCTTTTTTATCATATAGCTGCCTAGGAATCACTCCTGTTGCTGCCACTCGTTGGTGTTGTGTATTAAGTGGCCACTCATTTTACAGTGAAATCCAGTTACAGCAGAGGTCACATGACCGCGGAAAGTCACAAGTGTGTCACTCAAGATACATTTCTCCAACCACTGCCTGTGATGGGTGTGTGCCGGGGTTGTTTGCATATTGATATGATTTGGATGACTCTTTGGTGACATTTTGAATGAGACATCCCCACACATCAAGCCCACAGATGGCACATCAAATTGGAGTTACTGACTCAGAGGCAGTGACCTTACCCATTGCACAACACTGATTTACCAGACTGGACCATATTACTTGTCACTGTCTGGACAGTAATACTGGGATATATCAACACTTAATCAACACATGATAGTGAAAGTCATGAACCTTGACTGATAATTTATTTTGGACATCCTTAAAGTCGTAGATCACGGAAACAAACCCTCTGGTCCAACCAGTCCATGCCGACCATAATCCTGAACTAAACTAATCCCACCTGCCTGCGCTTGGTTCATTTCCTTCCAAGCCTTTCCTATTCATGATCTTACAATGTCTTTTAAACATTGTAACTGTACCTGCATCCACCACTCCCTCTGGCAGTTTATTCCACATACGAACTACTCTCTGTGTAAAAAAGCTGCCTCGCGTGTCCTTTTGTAATCCTTCTCCTTTCACCGTAAAGATACGTTGTCTTGCTTTGAACTCCCCCATCCTAGGGAAAAGACTCTTGTCATTCACCTTATCTTTGCCCCTCATGATTTTATAAACCTCAGTAAGGTCACCCCCTCAACTCCCCAGCCTTTCCAGTCTATTTTTATACCTCAAGCCCTCCATTCCCAGTAACACTCTGGTAATTCTTTCTGAACCCTGTCCAGATTAATAATATCCTTCCTGTAACTGGATGACTATAACTGCACACAGTAATCCAGAAAATACCTCACTAATGTCCTATACATCCTCAACATGATGTCCCAACTCCTATAGATAAAGTTTTGAGCAAGGAAGGCAAGTGTGCTAAATACCATCTTAACCACCCTGACTACCTGTGATACTAATTCCAAAGAATTATATACATGAATCCTGAACTCTCTCCATTCTACAACATTACCTAGGGCCCTACAAATAATTGTATAGGTCCTGTCCTTATTTGTATTACCAAAATACAACACCTCACATTTATCAAAATTAAACTCCATCTGCCACTCCTCATCCCATTGACCTGCTGTGCTTTTCCAGCACCACTCTGATCTAAACTCTGGTTTCCAGCATCTGCAGTCCTCACTTTTGCCTCCCTCTAAACCCTTCCTACTCATGTACTCATCCAGATGCCTTTTAAATGTTGTCATTGTACGAGCCTCCACCACTTCCTTTGGCAGCTCATTCCATACACACACCACCTTCTATGCAAAAAAGTTGCTCCTTAGGTCCCATTTAAATCTTTCCCCTCTCACACTAAACCTATGCCTTCTAGTTCTGGACTCCCCCATCCTTTGGAAAAGACCTTGTCTATTCATCCTATCCCTGCCCGTCATGATTTTATAAACCTCTATGAGGTCACCCCTCAGCCACTGTCGCTCCAGGGAAAACAGCCCTAGCCTATTCAGCCTCTCCCTATCGCTCAAATCCTCCAATCCTGGCAATATACTTGTAAATCTTTTCTGAATCCTTTCAAATTTCACAATATCCTTCTGATAGGAAGGAGAACATAATTGCACACAATATTCCAAAATATTGGAACATTGGCCAAACCAATGTTCTGTACAGCTGCAGCATGACCTCCCACTCCAATACTCAATACTCTGTCCAATAAAGGAAAGCATACCAAGCACCTTCTTCACTATCCTATCTACTTGCAACTTGACTTGCCTTTCCAAAATGCAGCACCTCACACTTACCTAAAGTAAACTACGTCTGCCACTCCTCAGCCTATTGGCCCATCTGATGAAGATCCCATTGTACTCTGAATTAACCTTCACTGTCCACTACACTTCCAATTTTGGTGTTATGTGCAACCGTACCAACTACACCTCCTATGTTCATATCCAAATCATTTATATAAATGATGAAAAGCAGTAGACCCAGCACTGATCCTTATGGCACAACACTGATCACAGACCTCCAGTCTGAAAAGCAACCATCCACCAGTCCGCTCTGTCTTCTATATCCAAATGGCTAGTTCTCCCTGTATTCCATGAGATCTAACCTTGCTAACCAGTCTACCATGAGAACCTTGGTGAACGCCTTACTAAAGTCCACATAGAACGCGTCAACCACTCTGCCCTCATCAATTCTCTTCGTTACTTCTTCAAAAACCGAATCAAGTTCGTAAGACATGATTTCCCACGCACAAAGTCATGTTGACTATCCCTAATCAGTCCTTGCCTTTCCAAATACATGTAAATCCTGTCCCTCAGGATTCCCTCCAAAAACTTGCCCACCACCGAGGTCAGGCTCACCGGTCTACAGTTCCCTACCATCTATTTAAACACCGGCACCATGTTAGTCAACCTCCAGTCTCCCGGCACCTCACCTGTGACTATCGATGATACAAATATCTCAGCAAAGGACCCAGCAATCACTTCCCTAACTTCTCACAGAGTTCTAGGGTGCACTTGATCAGATCCTGTGGATTTATCCACTTTTATACATTTCAAGACAGCCAGCACTTCCTCCTCTGTAATATGGACAATTTTCAAGATGTCACCATCTATTTCCCCATATTCTATATCTTCCATGTCTTTCTCCACAGTAAATATTGATGCAAAATACTCATTTAGTATCTCCCCCATTTCCTGCGGCTCCACACAAAGGCCGCCTTGTTGATCTTTGAGGGGCCCTCTTCTCTCCCTAGTTACCCTTTTGTCCTTAATCTACTTATAAAATCCTTTTGGATTCTCCTTAACTCTATTTGCCAAAGCTATCTCATGTCCCCTTTTTGCCCTCCTGATTTCTCTGTTAAGTATACTTCTCCTGCCTTTTTACTCGATAGATAGATTTACTCAATCTATCCTGTCTACACCTTACGTACGCTTTCTTCTTTTTCTTAACCAAACCCTCAATTTCTTTAGTCATCCAGCATTCCCTATACCTACCAGCCTTTCCTTCCACCCTAACAGGAATATACTTTCTCTGGATTCTCATTATCTCATTTCTGAAGGCTTCCCATTTTCCAGCTGTCCCTTTACCTGTGAACATCCAACCCCCTAATCAGCTTTTGAAAGACCTTGCTAATACTGTCAAAATTTGTCTTTCTCCAATTTAGAACTTCAACTTTTAGATCCGGTCTGTCTTTTTCCACCATTATTTTAAAACGAATAGAATTATGGTCGCTGGCCCCAAAGTGCTCCCCCACTGACACCTCAGTCACCTGCCCTGCCTTATTTCCCAAGATTAGGTCAAGTTTTGCACCTTCTCTAATAGGTACATCCACATACTGAATCAGAAAATGTTCTTGTACATGCTTAACAAATTCCTCTCCATCTAAACCCTTAACACTATGGCAGTCCCAGTCAATGTTTGGAAAGTTAAAATCCCCTACCATAACCACCATATTATTGTTACAGATAAGTGAGATCTCCTGACAAATTTGTTTCTCAATTTCTCACTGACTATTGGGAGGTCTATAATCAATCCTAATACGGTGATCATCCCTTTCTTCTTTCTCAGTTCCACCCAAATTCCTGGGAATACACCCATCCCTGGATGTATTCCCAGGAATATCTTCCCTATGTACAGCAGTAATGCTATCCCTTAACAAAAATGCAATTCCACATCATCTCTTGCCTCCCTTACTATCCTTCCTGTAGCATTTGTATCCTGGAACATTAAGCTGCCAGTCCTGTCCATCCCGGAGCCACGTTTCTGTAATTGCTATGATATTCCATCCCATGCTCCTAACCATGCCCTGAGTTCATTTGCCTTCCTTGTTAGGCATCTTGTATTGAAATAAATGCTGTTTAACATGTCAGCCTGACCTTGTTCTCTGTTTTGTTCCAGCCTGCACTAACCATTTGACTCGCTTCTTTTCCAAACTGTACCAGTCTCAGAATGATCTCTTTCCTCATGATTTCCCTGGGTCCCACCTCCTCAACCTGACTAGTTTAAATTCTTCTGAGCAGCTCTAGCAAATCTCCCTGTCAGTATATTCATCTCCTTCCAATTCAGATGCAATCTGCCCTTCTTGTACAGGTCACTTTTATCCCAGAAGAGATTTCAATGATCCAAAAATGTGAACCCTTCTCACATGCACCAGCTCCTCAGCCACACATTCTTCTGCTTGATCCTCCTATTTGTACCCTCACTCGCTTGTAGCACCGGGAGTAATCCAGATATTACTACTCTCGAGGATTTCCTTTTATAAATTCATGCCTAACTTTCTATATTCTCCCTTCAGAATCTCATCCTTTTCACTTTCTATGTCGCTGGTTCCAATGTATACAATGACGGCATGCTGGTCCCTCTCCTCTTTGAAATAATTCCGCACCCTCTCTGAAACATCCTTGATCCTGGCACCAGGGAGGCAACACGCCATTCTGATTTTTCACTGCTGGCCATAGAAACATCTGTTTGTGCCTCGGACTACAGAATCACCTATCACAATCGATCGCTTGGAACCCAATGTACCCCTCTTTACATTAGCAATTCAGGCAGCAAAATCGACGTTTCGGGCAAAAGCCCTTCATCAGAAACGTCGATTTTGCTGCTCGTCGGATGCTGCCTGAACTGCTGTGCTCTTCCAGCACCACTGATCCAGAATCTGGTTTCCAGCATCTGCAGTCATTGTTTTTACCTCTTTACATTAGAGCCTGTCTTGATACCAGAAACTGTGCTGTTCGTGCAACATTCCCCTGAGAATCCGTCAGCCCCTACATTTTCCAAAACAGCATACTTGTTTGAAATGGGGACCGCCATAGGAGGATCCTGCACTACTTGCCTACCCCTCCTACCTTTCCTGGAGTTAACCCATCTACCTGACTGTATCTGTGGCTTTTCTCCCTTCCTATAACTGCCATCCATCACACTCCCTAGCTCTTGTAGGGTCATTCCTCATTGCCTCTAACTCTGCTCTATCCAATCTGTACTATCTGATAGAAATCACAACCAAAGACACTTCCTGCAGACATAATCATCAGTGACTTGGAAACTCGCCCTAAACTCCCATATCCAAAAGGAAGAGCACATCACTCTATTAAATTTCACTTTTGCTCCTTCACAATCTACAGACCCAGAAAATAGCACCATCTTATTGTTCTAAAAAAAATCTGCTCCAGGATAAATTCATCCTTATGGTTTATATTTTTAAAATTTAATCAAGAGATAGATCCTAATAAAATGTATAATCAAGAAAGAACCCACTGTACTCACTATCATAGATTTACAGCAGGGTTACACGTAAAAACTATGTACTTACCTGTTCCTGTGCTGTGAGCTCTCCCACACAGGTTCCTCCAAGGTCAACTGTGATTTTCGCTGTTTGTTAATTTTCGCTGGACATACTCCGATAGTATGCAAAAACTGTGCAGATTCACTGCTGTGTCAGACAGCAGTATAGGGTCTCTTTCTCTGACCACATGGTCACTGCCTTTGTCTGTCTTCCTCCTTTTAACAGTGTTGTTGTTTTGATCTTCTTTCCCCCAAAGTTCCAAAACAATGGAACAGCATATAAAACAGTAATTGTTGTTCCTGGAATTTGAGAAAATCACCTCCAACACCTAAAATATCTCAAAAAAGGAGCAGCTCTCACAGCCACAACTTTTTCCCATCACCCATCTTGGATTACCCTTCTCCAGTCATTTCTGCTGAGATGGCCCCTTGTGGTGTTCAAGGTTCGTGCCTGCTAAAGTGTGCCTTAAGTTACTAGCTCACCTTACTCCTGTTTCAACCCTTTCTTTAAGAATAGATTTTTAAAATTCCCACTGCAAATAAAGGCAAGAGTTGTGAATGTGAGTGTTCTTAGGTGTAATTAGGTTTGATAAGTGCAAGATGCAAAGATGTGGCATTGTGTCTCTCTTCCCTGTAATAAACAACAATTTGCCAATGCGCAGACAATCTGTCTGAGTGCTATCAGTTAATGAATGAATACTGGCTCAGGGTGCAATGGAGGTCAAAATTCATGGGAAGTTTAACATCTATCTTTTGAGATAGCGAGTTTTGAGAAGATTTGTAGTTCAGATTGAGGTTCTGGATGTAGGTTTGCTTCTTCCAGCTCAGCGAGCAAACCTACATCCAGCTCTTTTGAGATGGTGATTGTGTCGCACTGTTTCAGTACTGTGCTGCAGCATCAGCCCAGCTTTTGCTCTCAAGACCTTGGGCTGGGGCTATGAACCCAGAACAATGATGAGAACCCAGAAACGCCTGACTCAGAAGTGAAAATGTGAAAGTGTCACTCACTGAGCACAGTTGAACAGACACACAGAGAAGAGGTCATTCTTTATTATTCTAAATATTGCAAATAATCGCACATTCTTGCACAAACTTTGTCGGAAAAGAATAAAAAAAAATCTAATCTTACAGATGCAATAATACATTTTCATGTATAAACATCTTTGGACAAGCTGTAGTGGAAAGTTCACTGTTTACACCATCTGTTTATAAAGATAGTTGAAACCTACACACTTCCTCTGTATCAGTATCCTGTGTGTCATAGATAGTAGTACAGGAATTGTTTGAAATAATTATGATACATAAGGCAACGGCCAGTCACAGAGTGGGGAAAAAAACAGGTTTGCGACTGACATAACTTCAACAAGCCTGAAGAGGATGTTGCGTAGACAGGGTTGATGACTCTACATATCCTCGGGCCATCAGGCTGTGGAGAAAGGGAAAAAAAAGAATACATATCCTTTCCCAACTTCAGGACATCCCATAACACTTCATACCCAATGAAGCACTCTTGAAGTGCTGTCACTGTAGCACATAAACCAACAACTAATTTGTGCAAAGGGCACTGATTAAAAAGCAAAACACCCAGATGCTGGAAGCTTGAAATAAAAACAGAAAATGGTGAAGGTGGTCAACAGGGAACACATACATTGGGTCGCATTTGTTATAATGTGCAGATACAGGTGTATTGGACATGAAATTGCTAACATGTGGTGTCACATTAGAGTCATTGAGCTATACAACTCGGAAACAAACCCTTCGTTCCAATTTGTCCATGCCGACCGGACACCCTAAATTAATCTAGTCCCATTTTGGCGCTCAAAACCCTTCCTATTCATATACCCGCCCAGATTCCTGTTAATGTTGTAATTGTACCAGCGTCCACCACATCCTTTGGCAGCTCATTCCATACACACACCACCCTCTGTATGAAAAGTTGCCCGTGAGGTCCCTTTTATATCTTTCCCCTTCCACCTGTAGTACAGCCCCAACATTGTTTGTGCACCCTTCCTACTTCTGAGCTGTGCCCATATTGCCTCATTGCTCGAGTCCTCCATAGAGCCCTCCTTCAGCACAGCTGTGATATCCTCTCTGACCAGTAATGCAACTCCTCAAACCCTTTTACCTCCCTCTCTATTCCGCCTGAAGCATCTATATCTTGGGATATTTGGTTGCCAATCATGCCCTTCCCTCAAACAAGTCTCAGTAATAGCAATAACATCATGCTCCCAGGTACTAATCCAAGTCCTACGTTCATCTGCCTTACCTACAACACTTCTCGTGTTACAATAATTGTACCTCAGACCACCAGTCCCTTTATGTTCATCATCTTTTCCCTGCCTATTCTTCTTAGTCACATTGACTTCTCGTTACTTACAGGCTTTGGTTACCAACTCCTTACTGCCCACTAACCTGCTCAACTGGTTCCCATCACTCGCCACGTTAAGTTAAACCCACCCAATAGCTTTAACAAAAGCATCCCCTCATACATTGATTCCAGTCCGCCCTAGGTGTAGACAGTTCAATTTGTTGTCGTCCCACCTCTCCCCCAGAACCAGTCCCAATGTCCCAAAAATCTGAACCCTTCCCTCCTGCACCATCTCTCAAGCCACTCATTCATCCTGCCTATTGTTTCATTTCTACTCTGACTAGCACATGGCACTGGTAGTAATCCTGAGATTACTACCTCTGAGATCCTACTTTTTAACTTGGCTCCTAACTCCCTAAATTCTGCTTATAGGACCTCATCCTGTTTATTACCTATATCACTGATGCCTATATGCACCACGTTAAAAATCACACAACACCAGGTTATAGCCCAACAGGTTTAATTGGAAGCACTAGCTTTTGGTCCGACGCTCCTTCATCAGGTGGTTGTGGAGTACACAATTGTAAGACACAGAATTTATAGCAAAAGTTTACAGCATGATGTAACTGAAATTATACCTTGAAAAATACCTTGATTGTTTGTTGAGTCTCTCATCTATTGGAATGACCATGTTAGTTTCACTTCTTTCATATGTAAATCACAAAAAATTTTTTAAGTTACATTCTCAGGTTAACTGTAACAATTGGTGTCAGCCAGATAAGATGTTAAGATGTTGAAGGTATTATCTCCCTGTGTTCCCTGTCTGTGCCATAATGTGTAGACTGATTCTAATTGAAAAAGTGAGTAAACAGAGTCTTACATGGATTAATGCAGTTTTTGAGCAAAGTACAATGTAACTCTGCAAGTACAAATTCACCCCACGTGTGTATGTGGGTTTTTGTGTGTGTATGTCTCTCTGGGGTGGGGTTGTGAGTGTGTGTGTGTGTAAAGTGTCTATGAGAGGACACATGTGAGAATGTGGGAGTGTGCTACACTTCTCCAGCTTCCACCTAAAACATATTAAAACAGCCATCCCCTATGGACAAGCCCTATGCGTACACCTGATCTGCTCAGATGAGGAGGAATGTGACGGACACCTGGAAGTACTCAGGGATGCCCTCATAAGAATGGGGTACGATGCTCAACTCATCGACCGCCAGTTCCGACGTGCCACAGCAAGTCACCGTAATGACCTCCTCAAGAGACAGACGCGTGCTGTAACCGACAGGGTACCCTTTGTTGTCCAGAACTTCCCAGGAGCCGAAATACTGCGCCATGTTCTTCGCGACCTGCAACACATTATCAATGAGGAAAAGCACCTTGCCAAGACCCTCCCCACACCTCCACTGCTCGCCTTTAAACAATCGCCAAACCTCAAACAGATCGTTGCTCGTAGCAAGCTGCCCAGCTCTCAGGACAACTCCATACAACCTTGTCACGGTAGGTACTGCAAGACGTGTCAGAGTGTGGACATGGACACCACCATTACATGTGGGGACACCTCCCACCATGTACGTGACAGATACTCATGTGACTCAGCCAACGTTGTCTTATCTTATACGTTGCAGGCAAGGATGCCCTGAGGCATGGTACATTGGGGAAACCAAGCAAAGGCCATGGCAATGAATGAATGAGCACCGCACGGCAATCAACAGGCAGGAGGGTTCCCTCCCAGTTGGGGAACACTTCAGTGGTCCAGTACATTCGACCTCAGACCTTCGGGTGACCATCCTCCAAGGCGGACTTCAGGACAGGAGAGAAAAGTGGCCGAGCAGAGGCTGATAGCTACGTTCTGTACCCATAGGGAGGGCCTCAACCGTGACCTTGGGTTCATGTCACACTACAGGTGACCACCATTGCACTACACACAAACACACACATACACACACACATACACACAGACACACGTATACACAGACACGCACACAGGCACACACACACTCCTACAGACACATACACTCCCACACTCTCCCAGACTTAGACACTTTACACTACACACACACATATACACTCTCTCTCACACTCACAAGCCCCCACCCCAGACAGACAGACAGACACACGTGCACACACACATACACATATACGTTTGTGGGTTGAATTTATACTTGCAGAGTTACATTGTACTTTGCTCAAAAACTGCATGAATCCATGTAAGACTCTGTTTACTCACTTTTTCGATTAGAATCAGTCTACATATTATGGCACAGACAGGGAACACAGGGGGCTAATACCTTCAACATCTTAACATCTTATCTGGCTGACACCAATTGTTACAGTTAACCTGAGAATTTAACTTAAAAAAAGTTTTGTGATTTACATATGAAAGAAGTGAAGCTATCATGGTCACTCTAACAGATGAGAGACTCAACAAACAATCAAGGTATTTTTCAACGTATAATTTCAGTTACATCACATTGTAAACTTTTGCTATAAATTCTGTATCTTACAATAGTGTCCTCCACAACCACCTGATGAAGGAGGGGCGCTCCGAAAGCTAGTGCTTCCAATTAAACCTGTTGGACTATAAACTGGTGTTGTGTGACTTTTAACTTTGTCCAACACCGGCATATCCAAATCATGATATATATACACCACAACAGCTAGTTGTTCTTGATTTCATCAACTTCTATGAGGTCACCCCTCAGCCATTGATGGTCCAGAGAAAATAGTCTCAGCCAATTTAGCAATTGGTCTATTTACACCATGGATCTCTTTTCTCCTCCATGCCACCTCACCTTGCACCTTCTAATTAATATGTGGCCCCATTATTGTTTTCACAGCCTCACAGTTATCAATGTTGAACTTTGCTTGGCCATCAATTACACATTCTGCAATTTTATTCATGGTCTCCTGTAACTTGTTGCCACCTACTCAGCAATGTTCTCAGGAGGGATGATGTAATAAAGGGGTAATGGTGTCAGGAACAATGAGACGACATTTAGACCATCACAAAACTAGTCCTTTTTATTTCTAAAAGCTGTTCCTTGGCTCAAAGGTACTCTGTCCTTGATTTTTTTCAGAGGGGTAATAAACCTGACTGAGCTCCAATCAGTCTGGTTTGGTACCGAGATTGAAGGCTATTGAGAGGCCTTTTTATTTATATGTAAACAGATGAGACTTTAGGCCAAAGTGGTCATGTTTTAGAAGTGACCTGAATAATGGAAGGGGAATGGTCAGCTGTCTAACTGAGCTGAGCAGTTTAGTTCAGTCCAGAACTGGTTGGGAGTTCAACAGTGAGTTGTGTGAAAACTCTCTCTTCTGCACTTCTAACTTCAACCTGTAAGCATCTGACCCTTTTTTGGTACTGTGTTTTAAAGAGGGTTTGCTTATTGGGACTATTGTGTATGTTCGGAACAGCATACTTAAGTCTAGTTTGGATTGACTGAGTTCTGTAGGGGTTCTTTATTGTTAGAAACGAAAATCGCTTCTCAATAATCGCTCTAGACAAATTCAGGAAAACAAAGTTTTATTAACAAGTCAAGTCCGCAGAGTCGGGCACCCTTGAAGAAAAGGCGCGCTGAGGCTTACAAAGTCTCCCATTATATACAGCACAAGTCCCTCCTCTCCTTGGCTCCAACAAGCCATGAGGTTCACATTCTTAAAAACATCATTATTCTTATCACAAAGTCTGCAACAAATGTTTTCAGAGTCTCTAAAGTTGTTGTTTTTCTCACCCTGTAGTCTTATCAGTCAAAGACTTATTCTTCTCTGTCTGTGCTAGCAGTCTTAGATGTCTCTCGAGTCGTTTCCCTATCCTGCAGTCTTATCAGTCAAGGACTCATCCTTCCCTGCCTGTGTTAATGGTTTCATCAATCAAGGGCCTGTTTGTTTTTACTCTGCTCACAAATTGTCAGCATTCTGCACAATTTAAACTAGCCTGTTTGTTTTTACTCTGCTCACAAATTGTCAGCATTCTGCACAATTTAAACTAGCCTGTTTGTTTTTACTCTGCTCACAAATTGTCAGCATTCTGCACAATTTAAACTAGCCTGTTTGTTTTTACTCTGCTCACAAATTGTCAGCATTCTGCACAATTTAAACTAGCCTGTTTGTTTTTACTCTGCTCACAAATTGTCAGCATTCTGCACAATTTAAACTACTCTACTTTTGAGTATATAAAATGGTTGTTAGAAAAGAAACAAAAGTTTTGTCTTTTATTATAGACCAGTCTGTGGTCCAGGCACATCTTAAAGTTTAAACCGAAATTACCTCTCACAACTCTGTTGACCCTACACCCAGATACAAAGCTGCAGAACAAATACTCATCCAAAACTCTGCATCATCTGAACTCCCACCAATATCATGTTCACCTTCAATTCCTGGAAACACTTATGTTACAGGATGCTGTTAAAATGTTTTCATTTCTGCATTCTAAAACCTGGGAACACATCCTTCCATAACACTGTCTCTCAGTGTCCCCCTCTCTGTCTATTTCCCATATCCCTCCCATTTGTTATTGTTTGAACTGATTCCCCCTCCATCTCTGTATCTCTGTGGCAGTGATGTTCACAGTCACAGCACACCCTTGTCAGGGCACAATGGAGATATGGAGTTGTAAATGGA
>NC_057710.1:14099895-14104507 GCF_004010195.1 Chiloscyllium plagiosum
GGTTCAGATGACGACTGTCCCATTGGAGCAGTTCCTTTCTTCCTCATTCATAAAATGTGTTTATTCAACACAAAATACAAGGATAAAAAAGCTTTTCTGTACATACCAAAATATGAAAACTACAAAAAGACAATATTGTTAAAATACACTTACTATGTGGAGCTATATAAATTGTAATGTGAATTACAAAACCATGGAAGTGGTGTGCAAACTTTATCAATCATTATTTGACCCAGAGCTGAGATCCTGATTCCCCCTCTGCCAGTGATTCCCTTCACTGAGATGCCACCCTGCCTCTCACGCAGTGTCTAGCGGGGCTACAAGTTCCTGTTGGCCCAGAATATTTAAATGAATCCACCTTCTACCTGGAAACAATCTATTGGTCTATTGGATTCTGTTTAGCTGTCAGCAACTCAGCTCTGGGATGTTATTGGCGATAACTGGACTGCACGGTGGCACAGTGGTTTGCACTGCTGCCTCACAGCGCCTGAGACCCGGGTTCATTTCCCGCCTCAGGCGACTGACTGTGTGGAGTTTGCAAGTTCTCCCTGTGTCTGCGTGGGTTTCCTCCGGGTGCTCCGGTTTCCTCCCACAGTCCAAAGATGTGCAAGTCAGGTGAATTGGTCATGCTAAATTGCCCGTAGTGTTAGGTAAGGGGTATGGGTGGGTTGCGCTTCGGCGGGTCGGTGTGGACTTGTTGGGCCGAAGGGCCTGTTTCCACACTGTAATGTAAACTAAACTAAACTAAATGATCTGGGATGACAGCCTGTATCAGTATGGTGCTCACAGGGTATGGCACCAGACAAAGGGCTTACAATCTATGAGATTTTCGAAGAAAAGTTTCTGTGTATTTCTCCTCATGCTATCTCCTGATCTAACTTCACATTCATCTGACACCCCTTGATGTCACTCACTCTGTCGCTCCTTTTTTCACTCTGTTTATCTTACTTTACTGTTTTTCTGTCAGTTTATTTCTCTCCCTCTCAGTCTAGCTCCGATCATTCCCTCTATTTTCAAGTTGTCAAGTTGGAGAGCTCATGGAAGCATGGTGGGCTGAATGGCCTCCTTCTGTGTTGTATTAATTCTGAAGTTCTCTGACCACAGTAACAAGTTTTGGTGCCTGGAGAGACAAGCTGGTCCAGTGAAGGACACAGTGGACAATTAACCATTATCTCTTCCTATTTTTTGGCATGCAGCAACATCGAAATATTTGTTCAAACAAATAAATTCTTAATATTCAAATCAGCACACTTCAGACTGCCAGGACATTGTGTTCAGTACCCTCTGTTTTTTTTTGGTCTTAGTTGTACTGGGATTAGTCTCCAACTCCTTCTCAGTCACTGTACCTGTGGACCTACTGCTGTGGTTCCACACACCCCTCCCCCACCGCCGCCACACACTAGTTTAAACCCTCGTAAGGAACAATAGCAAACCTGCCTGCCAGGAGATTGCTGCCAGTTCAAAAACATCCCGTCCATCTTTATTATATCCTCCCAACCCGGGAATCCCAATGATCCACATATCGGAGATGATTATCAGTTCATGTGCATCCCGTCCTTCTTGTGTGTATCCTACTGACCCGTGAATTCCAATAAGCCACATATCGTAAATTGCTGCCAGTTGAGGTTCATACCGTCCTTTTTGTGTATATCCTACCGACTCGGGAATTCCAATGATCCACATATCGGAAGCGCTGCCTCCCTGACCAGCACTTTGATCGTGTATTTAACTGTGCTATCTTACGATTCCTAACCTCACTCGCACGTGACATATTCTAATATCTCCAAAATTCAAATATCCTTTCAGCACAACTCCAGCAAGGCCTTTTCTTTAAACTGGAAAGACTTGACAATAAAATCTTAAATGTGACTTCAGGAAAGTGAGACCACTGCATCAGTCCAATGACCACCGGATCTGATATCTATCCCCGCCACCAAGCCTGTTTGACAAGGCATACATATGGACCATTTACTTGCAGATGGACGAGGATAAACAGAAGATTAGAAAATGTTAGAGCAGATGGATGTAATTCAGCCTGTTTACTCAGCTTTGCTATTCAACTGGATTCTAGTTATTCTCTTCCTTTCAATGGCATGGTCTTTACCCAGCATCCTCAGCGGGTCAGAAAGTTCCCAGTGTCGTTGTGTGCATAGTCCTGCGAAGGGAGTATACAGTGCCAGGCAATGGGGTGTGGGGAGTCCCATGGGTGGCACAAGGAAAGGCTGCATGTAGTGACGATGGACTCAGGGAACTGAGAGAGATGGAATGGGCATCCAGGGACACTACACTCAGACAAGTGGCCGGGCAAGATTCCTAAACACCCAGAGGAACCCACGAACCATGGCTGCTTTTACAAAAACCTGTCACATTTGCTGCATTTCTCCATCGAACAAAAGTAAAAATACTGTAGATGGTAGAAATCTGAAGCAAACATAGATACATACTGTGGAGAGAGAAAAGAGTTAATGCTCCCAATTCAGACACGGGAAGAATGTACAAAGTCCACACAGACAGGGTCCAGAGACTGGAAATGAACCCAAGTCCCTCGCACTGTGAGGCAGCATTGTTGTGTCACCATGCTGCCCAAAGATGGATAATTGGTGATAGTGTAGTTAAAAGCATAGATACTTTTCTCCGTGATCGGGATTAAGAGTTCTGAAGGTTGTGTTGCCTACATGGTGCTCGGGTTTGCGATATATATCTGGGTTGCAGAACTTGGAGCGGGAGGGGAATGATCCAGTGTTCAGGGCCCATGTAAGTACCAACGGTTGGACAAACAAATGACAAAGAGAAGAGCTTCGGGTAATACAGGACTGAACTACTATATCGGAATACATGCAGTATAAGGAATAAGGTAAATGAGCTTGTGACTCATCCATAAATTGACAGGTACGACATAGTGGGCATTACAATGACATCGCTGCAAGAGGTTGAGGATTGGGAGCTGAATATTCAAGGATATTCATCTGTCGAAAAGATAAGCAAGTGGGCAGAGAGATAGAGTGGTCTCAGTATTAAGAATGGAATTGAATCAATAATCAATAATAAGAAGTGAAATAAGGTCAGATGGGGTAGAATCTGTGCCGATAGAATTGAGGAATCAAAACGATGAAAAAATGCAGTTGGAGTTATATACAGGAAGCTGGGGTGTAAGATACACCAGGAGCTAGAACGATCTGCAGGGAAGTCAAAGTTACAGTGATCATGTCGGATTTTAATGTACAGATGGACTGGGAATTCAGATTGGAAGTGGTTGGCAGGAAAAGGAATTTGTGGAATGTCTACGAGATGGCTTTTTGGAGCAGCTTGTGCAGGCAGACTAGATGAGTGGAGTTTAAGGTGACAGTGATCAGAATGTGATTGAATTTACTCCAAAATTTCAGGTGGAGAGGTTAGACTCAGAAGTAACGGTATTACAGTTGAATAAAGGTCATTGAAAAGACATGAGGAAGGAGCTGGGTAGAATTGACTGGGAGACGGGCCCAGCAGGAAGGACGGTGCAACAGCAATGGCAAGAGATTTTTGTAGTAATTCAGGACACAGCAGAGATTTATTCTGAGAAAAAAGAGGCTTGTATAGGGAGGACCGGACAACCATAGCTGATTAGGGTAATCAGGTATAGCATAAAAGCAAAAGAGAAATGATACAATGTGGCAAAGTGCAGTGGGAAACCTGAGGATTGGAAAGCTTACAAAGACAAAACAGAGGGCAAACAAAATAAAATAAGGAGGGAGATTATTAAATATGGGGGTAAGATAGCCAGTAATATAAAGGAAGACTGTAACAGTTTCTTTTGATATATAAAGTACAAAGAGTGGCAAAAATGAACATTGGACTGCTGGGAAATGATACTGGAGAGATAGCAGTGGGGAACGAGAAAATGGCCAAGAAACTGAATAATTACTTTGCATCAGCTTTCATGGTGGAAGGCACGAGTAATACCATAAACATTCAAGAGATTGAGGGGCCAGAGCTGAGTATGATGGCCCCCACCATGGAGAACATGCTAGAAAAAATGTAATGGCCCGAAGGTGGCTAAATAACCTTGACCAGATGGACTACATCCCAATATTATACGGGAGATAGCTGAAGAGGGAGTGGAGGCAATCGTGGTTATCTTTCAGGAATCACTAGAGTAAGGAACGATCCCACAGCACTGGAAACCTTCTAACCCTTTTCAACAAGGGAGTAAGGAAAAAGACAAAAAAAAAAACCCATCATGATAAGGGTATGATAAGGGTCCGTGGTGTTACAGGCAAGGAGTGGCATGGATAGAAGCTTGTCTGTCTGGCAGAAAGCACAGAGTGGGGATAAATGTACTTCTCAGGATGGCAGCCAGTGACAAGTGGTGACCCAGAATGCTCAGTGTTGGAATCATAACTTTTTACTTGTTACGTTAATGAATCTAGATAAGGGAATTGAGGGCACTCTGGTTAGATTTGCAGATGATAAAAAAAAATAGAGAGATGGTCAGGTCGTATTGAGGAAGCGGAGAGGCTGAACAAGGATTTGGACAGGGAAAGAGATCGTCAGATGCATTCCAACGTTGGAAAGTGTGAGGTCATGCACTTTAGCACGAAGAATAGAGGCACGGTCTATTTTCTAAATGGCG
>NC_057710.1:14105240-14113987 GCF_004010195.1 Chiloscyllium plagiosum
GAATGTTTGAGTACTCTGGGTCTATACTTGATTAAGTTTGAAAGGATGAGAGGGAATGTAATTGAAATAGACAGGATACTGAATGACCCGGAGAGAGTGGTTGCTGATAAGATGTTTCCATTGGATTAGAATCCGAGGGCACAGCCTTAGATGAAAGGGAACACTTTTTAGAACAGTGATAAGGAGAAAGTTATTTAACCAGAGGATGGCGAATCTTTGAAATTTATTACCACAGAAGGCTGTGGGGGCAGGTCATTGAGTATATTTGAGACGGAGAAAGACAGTTTTTGATTATCCAGGGAATGAAGCTGTTATGGGGAGAAGGTTGGAGAACGGGTTTGAGAAACCCATCAACGATGATTGAATAACCGAGCAGACCCGATGGGCTAACTGTTCTAATTTATGCTCCAATGTCTTATAGTCTTCTGATCTAAACCTTAAGGAAGTACCTTGCATTGCTGAGAAGATAGATTCATGTTCTTCATGAAGGTCAGAAGCTGTTGGGAATAGTTAACTGTTTTAGAATGAAGGTATTGTGGCTACTGTCGGGGTGGTGGATAATATGACATTCAGGGCAGGATCACACACCAACTGCACTGTATTAATGTGGGGAGAGTTTATTCAAAAATTGGACCTCTCCGTCTCTCTCAATGAGGAGTATGGCTTGGGGTGGGTGGGCGTAACGTCCGCCCAGGCATTTCAACTATCCTGAATCATGCATCCTGAGTGAAATAGCAGTCATGGAATTTATCACCTTCTCATTGTCTGTTTAGAATATAAGGAGTGATTGTCCATCCCTCTCAGGGTCAATGCAATCACCTCTTATTGTCTCACAGCGCTACAGATCAACCTTCACTCACTCCTCATGGTGCCATTATCCCAGGGATAAATCTGGTGGAACTCCTCTTCACGCTCCCTGTGGTAAGGAGATCATTCCATATAAAGGAAAGAAAATGTGTCCGCAATACCCCAAATACTGTCTCAACAACACCCTCAGGTTTGATCACAATAATTCCTTTCCCTCACTTAGCTGGCTCCATTTCTTTCGTGTGACGCAGGAAACAATTCATTTACAATGCACTGCCATTGATGTAGAATTTAAAAACATCCTCACATCTGTGGGTCATCATCAATACAGCCAGCACCAGAGGTGCCCATGGAGATGGACATCACTCTTGGAAGAGACTCACTCACAAAGAATACATCTAAAACAGTGAATGGCTACCTACCTGAATGGAAATGAGCCGTTGGAATATGGGATGCAGGCAGAGGAAGGGAGCTACATTTCCTTTTGTTCTGCCCTCACGGGATGTGTGCAGCCATGGTCAGGCCAGCATGTTATGCCGATCTTGAACTGAATAGCTGTTTCAGCTGTTCCACAGGACAATAAATTGTAAAAGTAATTGCCAATGGTTTGCAGTTAAACAGAGATTTGACCAGAAAAAGATAACCAACTGCATCTCTAATTACCCTCGCGTATTGGTGAGTAATTTGTAAATAATAGTTTGCTAGTTATAATTCTTAAGGAATGCAATCTTTGATTGGAGCTGAAAACGTTGGCTTGCACCTTTCCAAAACCTGCATATCATGAGTATCGAATCCGTTCAGACTGTTTCACTAAACAGACGGAGTGACTTACCAGGAACACCAACTATAGCAAATAGAGGATCGTAACCAGCTTGAATAACCATCAATACATCTTCAATCCGCGATGCTAATGATAACCAAGGCCGGGAAAGCCAGTAAAGACCATCGGATAAACTCCTATCCATTGTTGAAACATTCCAGTCTAATGTTCCCAGATTTCGATCCATTGTTGAAACATTCCGGTCTAATGTTCCCAGATTTTGATCCATTGTTGAAACATTCCAGTCTAATGTTCCCAGATTTTGATCCATTGTTGGAACATTCCAGTCTAATGTTCCCAGATTTCCATCTCTCCTGCCATTCTCTCTGAAGCTGCTAATCCCTCTTATTGCTGTTGGACATGCTCCCGCTCACACTATGGGATAAAAAACTGAAAGCATTCCCTTATTGATAGAAGAGAGAAAATCTCTAGGGATGCATACGATCCATGGAAACTGACATAATTACAGTCGCTGAACAAATAGCTCCAGTTAGCCCCTTTAGATTCAATGCTACTTCATTAAAATTCAAAATAACGTTGAACATTTATGCATTTTGGGTGTGATATGCGAGTGTGACTGAAGGAAGGAATGTTGAAGATGGCAGATTGATTGTGTGTAATCATTCAATCAGCCTTCGATATGAAAGTAATGCCAAAAGTTTAACGGAACATAGATATGCTTCTCTGTTCATACGAACAGAAATGAATCCCGTAACTACTGATCAGTCATTGCAATATCAGTAAAATATTGACAAAACAACTATCATCCATGATGTGATAGCAAAATCTGCCAAACAAAAACCGTGGGTTAGAACAAACAAACGGCACGGATACGTTAACAGAGAATGGCACATGGCCAACACAGTTCAGATTGTTATTCCAGGATCAGAGAGGGCAGGTGTGGCAGAAGACAGAGAGGACTGGGGGACATGGCTGATTAGACTGGATGGAGGGACAGTGATGTTCCCATTTACCAGAATTGGAATGTTCCTCTTTGTAATTCATATAAATAACAGATTCAAGAATACATCTACAATGAGGAATCAGCAGAGACAATATTAATGAAATGTGTTTATCCAATATAAAATACAGGAACAAAATGATTTTCTGCACCCACCAATATCTGCAAAGTACAAAGAGATAAGGTTGTTAAAATACACTCCTGATATTGAGCTATATGAATTGAAATGGGAATTACATAACTCGGAAAGTGGTATGCAAACTTTATCAATCATTATTTGACCCACAGCTAAGATCGTGATTTCACGGAGGCGGGGTGGTGGTTATCATTTCCTGCTGCTCTTGGCATAGTCTATTTAAAACCTCTGCTTTCTCCTTGGAACCAATCTATTGGCCTAATGGGTTCTGTTTAGCTGTCAGAAACCCAGCTCTGTGATCTTGTTGGAAATAAATAATTTGGGATGACAGCCAGTATCAGCACAGTGCTGACAGTGTATGGAGCCCAGACAAAGGGCTTGCCGTCCAGATGAATTTCTAAATAAAGCTTCTAACTTTTGTCTGTTCGTATTTATCTTCCGTAATGCAGTCTTCTGATCTACCTGACTTCACCCTCATCTAACACCTATTCCTCTCGTACTCAGTCAGTCGCTCCCCTTTCAATCCTCTCTCAGTTTATCTCCCTTCACTTGCTTTCTCTCTGTTTATTTATCTCTCACACAATCTCTCTTCACAAACTCTCCCTATCTCCAATTGTTCAGTTGGAGACATTGTGACTCCACGATGGGCTGAATGGGCTCCATCCATGCCATAATAATTGAGGTTCTCTGACCAACAATAAATACTTCCTGGACAGACATGCTGGTCCGGTGACAGGTCCAGTGCACAATCACCTCTTATCTTTTCCTGCTTTTCTCTGGCGCACAGCTGCCTTGAAATATCTGTTCAAACAAAACAGACTGAAAGAAATTCGAGCAGTCGAGAAGACGTTCCTGAGTGTGTATTTCAATCAGGATTTAATGAAGGATGAGATTCTAAAATATCATGAGCAATGAATGAAAAATAGGGTAACACAAGAAATGGCAGCTGAGTACAACATAGGGTTCCAAGTAGGTCTCATGGTATTACCAATAGATTATAAATCCAGAAAAATCAGCTCCTTTTCTGTGGATCCAGGTTGAATCCCGCCACTGCAGATGGTGGAAATTCAATTAAATAATGTAAAAATATCCCTGGAATTAAGAATCTACTGATGAGAATGAAATCATTGCCGATTGTCAGAAAAATCCATCTGGTTCACAAATATCCTGCAATGAAGGAATCTTCCATCCTCACCTGGACTGGCTGACATACAACTCCAGACCCAAAGCAATGTCATTGACTCTCAATCGCCCCCCAAAATCGTCTAATGAGTCATTCAGTTGTACCAATCGCTACAAAGTTACAAACAAATGAAACCGGATGGACCACCTGGCATCGAAATGGGAACCGGAAAAGGCAACATTATAAACATCACTGTAGAACCTGCAAAGTCTTCCTTACTAACATCTGAGGTCTAGTGCCAACATTGGAACAACTGCCTTACAGACTAGTTAATCAACAGCCTGACATAACCATACTCACGGAATCATACCTTACAGAAATAACACAAATTAAACATGGACAAAGGAGTCTATTACTGATTACCACGTAACGTTGTTCCTCAGCTGAATCAGTCCTCCTCCATTTTAAACAAAATTTGGAGGAAGCACTGATAGTAGCAAGGGCAAAAGTTTATTCTGGCTGGGGGATTTCAAAGTCGACGATCAAGAGTGGTTTTGGCAGCAGTACTACTGATCATGCTGGTCAGCTCCAAAAGACATAGCTACTAGATTGGGTCTGCAGAAGGTGGTGACGGAATGAATGAGAGGGTAAAAAAACATACCTGACATTATCCTTACCAATCTACCAACTGCAGATGTACCTGTCCATGACAGTATCGGTAAAAGTGACCACCACAACGTCCTTGTGGAGACAAAGTCTATTGTCTTCATAAACTCTATTGTGTTGTGTGACACTTTTACCATGCCAAATGGCACAGACTTTGAACAGATCTAGCAACTCAAGACTGAGCGTCCATAATACACTGCGGACCATCAATAGCAGTAGAACTATACTCCAGCACAATCTGTAACGTCACGGCCCAGCGTGTCCCCCACTCAACCATTACCATCAAGCCAGAGGATTAACCCTGGTTCAATGGAGAATGCAGGAGGGCATGCCAGAAGCAGAACCAGAAATATATAATGATAAAATGTTCATCTGCTGATGATTCCAAACAGAAATACTTGCGTGACAGATATCATAAACAGCAAGGGACAGAGAGAGCTTATCGATCCCACAACCAATGCATCACATTTAAGCTCTGCTAATCCGATCGTGAATGGTGGTGGACCATTAAACAACTCACCGGCGCAGGATGCTCCACACATATCCCAAACCATAATGATAGAAGAGCCCAGCACATCAGTGCGAATGATAAGGCTGAGGCTGTCGCAGAAATCTTGGGTCAGAAGTTTTGAGTGGATGACCCATTTCGACCTCCTCCATTTTAACCCCCATCATTACAAATAGCTGTCTTCAGCAAATTGGATTAACTGATATCAAGAAACGGTTGAAGGCACTGGATACTGCAAAGGCTATGGGCCCTGGTAACATGGCGACAATAGTCCTGAAGACTTGAGCTTCAGAACTTCCCGCTCCCCTAGCCAAGCTGTTCCAATATGTTTACAAACCGACAATGGGGGAAAACTGCTCAAGTATGTTCTGTACATAAAACGCAGGGCAAATTCGACCCTTCCAAATACCGCCTTATCAGTCTACTCTCCATCATCAGTAAAATGATGGAAGGTGTCATCAACAGTGCTATCAAGCAGCACCTGCTCAAAAAAAACCTGCTCAATGTCGCCCAGTTTGGGGTTTGCCAGGGTCACTCAGCTCCTGAACTCGTCACAGCCTTGGTTCAAACAGAGAAAAAGGAACTAAATTCCAGCCCTTGACATCAAGGCTGCATTCTGCCAAATGTGACATCAAGGACCCCATGCAAAAACGGTATCGCGGGCCAACACTCCATTATTGGAGTCATACCAGACAGTTAGGAAGATGGTCATTGTTATTGGAGGTCAGTCATCTCAGCTCCAGAACATCTCTGCAGTAGTCCCTTCGGATAATGTCCTAGGTCCAATCATCTTCAGCTGCTTCAACAATGACCTTTCTTCCATCATAAGGTCAGAAGTGGGGATATTCGATGATGACTGCACAATGTTCAGCACCATTCGATACGGAAGCAGTTCATGCCCAAAGCAACATTATCGGGGCAATATCCAGGCAAGTGGTAAGCAACATTTGCGCCACATAAGTTCAGACAATGACTGTCGTCAATAAGAAACAATATAACCACTTTGTATTCAGCAGCATTATCATCACTAAACTCCCCACTATCAATATTCTGGAGGGGTATCATTGACCAAAAACTCAACTGGCCTCGTCACATGAATATAACAGCAGATCAGAGGTTAGGAATACTGCACGAGAAACTCACCTCCTGACTACCCAAAGCCTGTCCATCATCTACAAGGCACAAGTCAGGAATGAGCTGGAATATCCTCACTTGCCTGAATGGGTCCAACCGCAACAACACTAAAGAAGCTTGACACAATCCAGGACAAAACAGCCCATTTTATTTGCACCACATCCACAAGCACTCACTTCCTTCACCATGGTCACTCAGGAGAAGCAGTGTGCATTATCTACAAGACACAATGGAGAAATTCCCCAAAGATCCTCAGACATCTCACGAATACCTCCATCTGGAATGACAAGGGCAATAGACGTTTGGGAACACCACCACCTTCAAATCTCCCTCCAAACCAGTCAACATCCTGATTTGGAAATGTATTGCCGTTCCTTCACTGTTGCTGTGTGAATACCCTGGAATTCCCTTTTTAATCACTAGTGGGTCACCGCACAGCAGGTAGATTGCAGCAGTTCGAGAAGGCAGCTCAGCACCACCTTCTCAAGGGCAACTGCGGACGGACAAGAAATGCGGGGCATATCCAGCGATGCCCACATCCAAAAAAAAAATTTTTTTAAAAATAGTTCCAAGTTGAGCATCTCGATGGGACAGGTTATCTCATTTGAACACGAACAGGAAAGCCGTGTTTCTAATATTAAACATTTTAGACTTTTCTGTTATTAGAAGGGTGTTCAGTATTCGATGGCATATTGTTGCTGAGTGCTGTGATAAATTACATCTGTTTTGTTAAAATCAACAATACTGGCGTAACAGGATCAATCCTTCGAAAATACCAGACAGAAAATGACAATCATCGTAGAGAGAATGTACACCCGCCAGATGAGACTCACTGATAGAAGCTCATATTCAAAATATTAATGGAATACTGGCTGACACTGAATCCTCCCACCGTCCAGTTCACAGAGGTTACCATTGACCAGAACGTGAAGTAAAATCAACATACAAATACAAGGGTTACAAGAGCAGGTCAGAGACTTACAAATCTATACTGAATAATAGATCCTATGACCTAAACGGCATGAGATATAGCAATAGATTTAGGCCATTCAGCCCAGTCCTTCACTAAGATACTGTGCCATTTGTCATTGCGTCTCTGAAAAGTGGAAATATCTTCTACATACTGACTGTATCAATCTTTGCAGTAATCCATTAGTTTCAATCAGACACCCCCACACCCCACAATTCTTCTAAATTCCATCGAGTACACACACTGCCGCTCATATGACAAGCTGTCATCCCCAGGATAGATCACCTCCAACACCAGCAGATCTTTCTCCAGAGATAGTGCCCAAAACAGCTTAAATTGGTCAAATGCCGTCTGTCCATAGCCCATTACATTCTCAGCAATATGTCTCCCGTCTTTCATTCTTGCTCTCTCGAAATGAATGCGAACATTGCTTTTGCTTTCCTAACTGCCAACTGAACATGCACGTTAACCATAAGAGAGGACGAGTGCTTCATAATCCTTTTGGGTTTCAGATTTAATGGATCCTATGAGAACATAGTGTCTCCTCTATTCCGCTTACCAAAGTGCATATTCTCACACGTTCCCCTATTGTGTTCCATCAGCCATGCGTTTTCCCACTGTCCTAAACTGTTCAAGCCTTTCTGCAGCTTCCCCACTTCCTCAATAATATCTGCAAACTTAGTAAAACTGCCCTCAAGTCCTTTGTCCAGTTTGTTCATATATAATACATTTCCTGGCTCCCTAAGAACCGTCCACCATCTGCAAGGCACAACAGTCAAGGTGCTTGACTCCATTCAGATTGAAGCAGTGGCTTGACTTGAATTACACCTGTAAAGTCTTCAGTCCCTGCACCACCGACTCTCAGTAGAAGCACACCCTATCCCCTTTTGTTGTGAGTTTACTTCATTATGGCGCACAATCCGAGTCTATTGATGTCACTCCGTCTCAACACTAACTGAGTGGTGCTCACACAAACCATGTCACTGTGTATTGATGACGATGGAGGGAGGTCGGCGAGGGGATGCCTATGATGAATAACTGTGTGACTGCCAGGCTGAAACCTGCCCCGACAGCCTCGGATGTAACTGTGCCCACTCTCACCGCTGCACACATGATCAGTCTTCCTGCAGGTCAAATCAAGGAAAGCGACGGGCCTTGATAGTGTTCCCGGCTGAGCACTCAGATCCTGTGAGAACCAACTGGCAGAGGTATTCACATACAATTTCAGCCTTTCCCTCCCACAAGCTGAAGTCCCAACCTGCTTCAAGAAGACCAACATCCACCTTGTAAGTGAGAAAGCTCATGCTTTAATGACTTAATGATTACCGCCCAGTGGCTCGAACCTCAATAAACATGGATTGATTTGAAAGGCTGGTTATGGCCCACATCACCTTCAATCTCCCAGCCTGACTTGATCCCTATAATATGCCGACTGATGTAACGGGTCCACAACAGATGCCGTATCCCGAGCCCTGCACTCATCCCTAGGATATCTGGACAACATAGACACCTACACCAGACTCCTGCTCATTGACGACAGCTCCATCTTTAACATCATTACCCCTCCAGACCAATCTCAAATTTCCATGAGCTTAGTCGTGGCTCCACTCTCTGCAACTGGA
>NC_057710.1:14114487-14181487 GCF_004010195.1 Chiloscyllium plagiosum
AGACCAGCTGGAATTGGCATTGTCTGCTTCTGTGAGGAAAGGAGTGATAATTGCAGCAGTCGCTCAGCATTTGACCTTGCTGGAGAAACCATCAGAATCTGCAGAGATGGCAAGAATTCGATCACAAATGAAGCAGATGGAGTTCGAGGGGAGAGATAAGGAAAGGGCAAAAGAAATGAAACAGTTTGAGTTATGATTAAAAGCAGAAGAGAGGGAAAAAGAGAGAGCACCAGAACATAGAGAAAGAGAGAGCAGCAGGAGAGAGGGAAAAAGAGAGAGCAGAGAAAGAAAAAGACAGAGCTTTTGAACTTCAAAAACTAACACTCCAGCTTAAAAGACTGGAGATAAAGACTGAGGGTAGGTTTAATGAGGAAGAGAGCGAGGATGAGCAAGCCCCTGGTGGTCAGAAGCTTAGTGAGAAATTGCTTAAGTATGTTTAAGCATTGTCTAAACTTGACGAGAAGGATTTGGAAGCCTTTTCCATCTCATTTGAAAAAGTAGCTAAACAAATGCAGTGGCCAGCAGCCATGTGAGTTTTGTTGATCCAGATGAAACTTGTAGGTCGGGCTGGTAAGGTATTTGCATCACTATAAGAGGAGGTATCTGGGGGGTATGAGGAGGTGAAAAAAGCCACAACTTTTCAGGAATCGAAGGAGGGACTCAGGTCAAACCTATATTGAGTTTGAAAGGATCAAACAGAATAATTTTGATAGATGCCTAAGAGCTTTAAAAATCGAGCAAACCTATGATGCTCTTGGAGAGATAATTATTTTGGAGCAATTAAAAATTCACTGCCTGAAGTAGTGTGATCTCATGTGGAAGAGCAGAGTTCAAACAGCAAAGTTAGCATCTGAAGTGGCTGATGATCTTGAGCTGGTCCACAAAACATGGTTTGGCTTCCAGAATCAATTTCAGTCCATGAGGGATAGAAATTGGGGCAAAGAGAAATCCTCACGGGGAAAGGGAAAGGTAGATCTCAGTGAAGATCATAAGGATAACTTACCACAGGGTAAAAATGAAACCCTTGAGGGGAACAAAAAAGTTAAAAAGCTCCGGTGTTTTCATTGTAATAAAGTGGGCCACATAAAATCACAGTGTTGGTGGGCTAGGAGAAAGCCAGATGTAGGAAAATGGGACAAGCCTGGGAGTTTTGTTGGACAAGTAACAAAAAGCACAAGGAAAGTTAAGCAACCGCCTCAGAGTGTACAAGATATTCAGAGGTTGAGAAAGGGGGATGTGCCAGATCTGCTTAAACAATATACATGCAAGGGTAAAGTTTATTCACATAGGCCAGGAGTAGCAGGTAAAGAGGTTGCAATATTAAGGGACACAGGATCTTCTCAGTCTGTAATGCTGAAGGATGAGGAGATATGCACTCCTGAGGGGCTATTACAAGAAGAGGTACTGGTAACAGGAATTCCTGGAGAGACAAAAAGTGTTCAATTATGTAAAGTGAGGCTAGAGAGTCCAGAGAAGAGTGGAGAATTTGTGGTAGAAGTACTGGATAAACTCTCAGCTCCAGGACTACAATTTGTCCTTGCAAATGATATAGCTGATTCACCGGTAGGTGTGCTGTCTTCAGACACAGGCAACTAAAGACATGGAGAATGTTTATCCAGGAATTTTTCTTGACTGTGTGATCACAAGATCACAGAGGCACAAGCTGAAGCAGGAGAGATCAAAAGGCAAAAATAAGGAAACTGACATAGTTTTATCAGAAACTTTTTTTAGATCAGGTAAGTGGCACAGAGCAGGAACAAATAGATGAACAGGCAAGTATCTTTAGCTCTGCTAAGCTGTTAAGTTCTCATCTTTCTGCTGTGATTCAAACAGTTATATCAAAAGGCATTTCCAGAGAAGGAGTATGAATGCATCCCTGTGTATTATTACTTAACAAATGATGTCTTACTGAGAAAATGGAGACCATCACACTTTCAAGCGGATGAGAAATGGACAGAGATTCGTCAAATTGTTTGCCAATAGAGTATAGAAAGGAGGTGCTGCGAGTGGTGCATGATCTATCACTTGGAGGTCATTTACATGTGAGGAAAATGCAGGCTAAAATACAAAGATATTTTTACTGGCCTGGACTACACGAGGATATAGTTGAATTTTGCCAGATGTGTCATGCATGTCAGCTAATTGGAAAACCACAGGCAGTAATAAAACCTGCACCTTTACTACTTATTCTAGCATTTTAGGAACTTTTCACAGAGTCTTGATTGATTGTGTAAGTTCCCTACCTCAAACAAAAAGTGGGAATAAATATTTATTCACAATAATGCATGTATCAACTAGATTTCCAGAAGCAATTCCATGATATAACATCACAGCAAAAAGGATTGAAGAGGAATTACTTAATTTTTTTAATGAGATAAGGACAACCAATAGAGATCCAGACAGAATAAGGATTAAACTTCACATCCAAACTATTCAAGGAGGTTATGGATAATGTGGGAATAAGCAATTCAAGTCTACTGTGTACCATCAGGAATCACAGGGAGATCTAGAGAGCTGGCATCAAATACTGAAGACCATGTTGAGGGGTTGTGGTCAGGATTATCCAGATGATTGGGATAAGGGAGTTCTGTTTGTACATTTTGCGATCAGAGATGCACCGAATGAATCGACCAAATTTAGTCCATTTGAAGTCAGAATTCAGAGGCCATCCATTTAGACTATGTGTCAAATTTTAGAGAATGATTAAATAGAGCTGGAGAGTTGGCCAGACAGCGTTTAAAAGTATCACAGCATTAAATGAAACAGGAAGTGAATAAGAAATCACAAATTTGCAATTTTGCAATTGGGGATAAGGTGTTGGTGTTACTTCGAGTAACAGGTGAGTTTTTAAAAGCAAGGTTTGATGGATCTTATCAAAATGAGAGGAAATTGAGTGGGAACTACTTGATAAGGACTCCAGACAGGAAGAAATCTCACAGAATGTGTCATGTGAATATGCTCTAAAGATATTTTGATAGGGAAGGAAAGTAAGAGGAGAATGTGGTAATAATTACAGCACAGAAGGAAGAACCAAATACAGAGGATTCTGAATTGGACATTCCTCAAATCAAATTGGACCGGTGAGGAAGTTGCCAAAAATTGGGATTAATCACTGAGTTACCTTCCACAAGAAAATTGAAATGACCTGAAAGAGTTATTGATATCACATGGGGAGATGTATGGAATTAAACTGGGAAGTACTAACCTAATTGTGCATGATGTAGATAGAGGAGATCCTGTTCTGATTAAGCAACATTCTTATAGGCATAACTCTCTAAAGTTAGCACAAGGTCAGAAGGAGATAGAGCATATGCTCCAAGATGGCATAATCGAAGTGAGTTACAGTGACTGGAGCTCACCCATAGTCATGGTGCCAAAGCCAGATGATACCCAACGGTTATGTGTGGACTATCACAAATTCAACGCTGTTACAAAGACTGATGCATATTCCAATTCCATGGTTGGAGGACTGTGTTGCAAAAGTGGGACAAGCAACTTACATTTCTAAGTTGGACTTGCTCAGAGGCTACTGGCAAGTCCCTCTGTCAGAATGAGCAAAGGCAATTTTGGCTTTTGTAATGCCAAATGGACTATATCAGTTCAAAGTCATGCCATTTGGTATGAAAAATGCTCCAGCCACATTTCAGAGGCTGACTAATAAGGTCATTGCCGGATTACCCAACTGTGTGGTGTATTTAGATGACCTGGTGATTTTCAATCACTCGTGGAAGGAACATTTACAGCATTTATTGGACTTGTTAGATCAACTTCGGAAGGCAGTCTTGGTGATAAACCTAGCTAAAAGTGAATTTGTCAAAGCCCAAGTCACCTTCCTGGACCATGTTATTGGATACGGACAAAAGGCCACACAAGATGCAAAAACAAAAGTAATTTGGGAATTTTCCACACCAAAAAAGTAGTACTGTGGTTCCTGGGGTTGAGTGGATTTAACCAAAAGTTTGTGCCAAATTTTAGCAGTGTGGCTGCTCTACTCACTGAATTGTTAAAAAAGGGCGAGAAGTTTCATTGGACAGCAGACTGTCAAAAGGCATTTGACATCCTAAAAACTGTTATCCACTGCCCCAGTATTAGCCACTCCAGATTACAAGAAGTCTTTCAAGGTGGCTATTGATGCCAGTAATGTGGGATTCGGTGTGGTGCTCCTGCAGGAGAATGAGGAAGGGATAAAAAGAAATATCAGGTACTTTTCCAGGAAGTTGAACGTTCATCAACAGAAGTATTCAACAGTGGAGAAAGAGACTTTAAGTTTGATGCTGGCATTACAACATTTATACACGTTTATATTACCAGCAATGCATCTGAGACAATCATATACACTGACCATAAACCATTGACACTTGTGGAAAAATTTAAGGATGAAAATGCCAGACTGTTTAGATGGAGCTTGTTATTGTAGCCATTCAATTTGACAATTGCGCATGTGGCAGGTGGCGAAAATGTGATCACCGATGCATTATCGAGATTCGAGTGAGATACAGAGGTATTCAGTGGTGGGTGTAGCGTGGCCTGAATTTGCATGTGTTGTGCCTGTTTCATGTTTATCGTTAGTATAGCATACATGTGTGTTTAGACGACTACCTGGGTTTTTGAAGGGTTAAAAATGAAGCCATCTTTTGGTATTGATGGTTCATATCTTTTTAAGGGCGGAGGTGTCACAAAACTGGCCCCTTTTTTTTCTAAAAGCTGTTCTTTGGTCAAGGGTACTCTGCCCTTGATTTTTTTCAGAGGGGTAATAAACCAGGCCAGGCTCTGATCAGTCTAGTTTGGTACATTGATTAAAGGGTATTGAGAGGCCTTTGTGTTTATAAGTAGACAGATGAGACTTCAGGCCAAAGTGGTCATAGTTTAGAAGTGATTGTATAATGAAAGGTGAGTGGTCAGCTCTCTAGCTGAGCTGAGCAGCTTAGTTCAGTCAAGAACTGGTTGGGAGTTCAACAGTGAGTTGTGAAAACTCTGTCTTCTGCCCTTCTAACTTCAACCTGTAAGCATCTGACTGTTTTTTGTTCTGAATTTTAAAAGGGAATTGCTTATTGGGACTGTTGTGTATATTCAGAACAGCACGCTTAAGTCTAGTTTGAATAGACTGAGTTCTGCAGGGGTCCCTTATTCTGTTCTTCATGTTCCATTGTGTTATTTTGTGAATAAACTTTTTTGTCTGTTTTAATCCTGGTAGTCAGCCTCTCTAACTTACTCCAGGAATTTTCACTATACACTTACTGAAACAAATGGCAAAGTTATGGTCTGAGCTGCCTGCTTAAGAATGTCTTGAGTGGTCTGGCCTAGTCCATAACAAGACCAATCAAGACAAAATAAAACAAAAAAGGTGTTAAGTGGTAATTGGGAAAGACAGATTATCACAAATGGTTGGCCATCAGTCTGTCTGTTACATCTCTCACAATTCGCCATCTTTGTTCTTTCTCATCTCCTGATCGCACTTTCTAAAACCTATTGCATTTCTTGCTTCTTCATTCATTCATTTCTTCCTCCACAGCTGCTATCAGTTCTGATAAGTTTTAGTTAGCTGCTAAGGTGCCCTCTTTGTTTGTTGTGGTAGCATCCCTCCAGTCAGTTCTGCTATAATGCACATTTCTTCAATGTGAATTGGCTATAACATGACTGACGATTAGACCACTATTTGTGCAGTGTGAAATTTCCTGACCTGTACTGGACATAAAGCTATTCCGGTCCCATTGGTTTAAATGACGCTGCTATTATGAGATTTTCTTATAATGCAGGATCGCACGGGAATGGAATTATCGTGTTATATCAGAACAGACGGTACCCCGTCAGAATGATGAGGCCCAGGTTTGAGTCCCACCTGCTCCAGAAGTGTATAATAACATCTCTGAATTGAGGAATAAGAATAGTTTAATTTTAAAAAGTTAACTGCAAAGTTTTAAGTGACTGTTATTATGAGCCCTACCTCTGATCCAGGAGGCCCAAGTTCAAGTCCCACCTGGATCAAGAGGTGTGTAATAACCTCTCTGAGCGAACTCTGTCTAAAGAAAATAACTCTGTCTAATATAATGGTGCAACCTGGGTCAAGTGCACTCCTAGTTTAAACCCTCAGAAGGAACCCAGAACTCAGAAGGTAGTTTGGACCCTCGACTTGCAGTGTGCAGTACCCATTGACATGAGGTAATGCCCTGTCACTCATGACTAGCTGTAGTTAAACAGCTCCGCTAACCTGCCATCTTGCCAGCAGTCTAGGTATTCTAGTGAAGGAGTCACAAGAAGTTAGTGTGCAGGGACAGCGTGAAGGGAATTGGGATGCTGTGCTATCTAATGAGAGGAGTTGAACATAACAGTAAGGATATTCTGCTCCCGTTGTCCACTGCATTAATGACACAATGTCTTGAATCCTGTGCTCAGTTTTGACCTTCTTATTTAAAGAAGTTTCTATTGGAGATATTGGAACATTGCTTTACTGTTTTCTTTGTCCACCACCATTTTAATCCCTAAAAGGACCTCTGCCCTATTCTTAGAAACTCTAAGACCAGAGGGTAATAATCTTAGAATAAGGGGTCATCCATTTAAAACAGAGACCAGGAAACATTTCTTCTGTCAGAGGGTAGCGAATCAGTGGAATGCTTTACTACAAGAGGGCTGTGTTATTAAGTCCATTCAAGGCCGAGATGAAGAGATGAAGTGATGAAGAGATTCTTAATCAAGAAGAGAATCCAGAGTTATGGTAAAAAGGCAGGGAAGTGGAGTTGTGGATTGTCAGATCAACTGTGAGAGGTGGGCATAGGTCACCCCATGAGCACCTCAAAGGGGTGAGCCCAGTCGTGTGGTTTCTCCGGCCACGTATAGTGTAAAGGGCTAGTGGCAAGGCGTCTGGCCAAGTCAGTCCTGTATCTTGGGTGATCTTGCTCAGTATGGTTTTAAGGGTGCCATTCATCTGTTCAACCATGCCTGATGACTGGGATTGGTTGGGGATGTGGTGTTGCCACGGTATCCCTAGTGCATCGCTAATTCCAGACGTGAGCCTAGCAGTGAAGTGAGTCTCCCTGTCCGTCTCTATGCTACCCGGAACCCCCGAATCTGGGGACGACTTCCCTTAGGAGACATTTTACCATTGTCTGTGCATCATCCTTTCTTGTGGGGAATGCCTCCACCCATTTAGAGAACATGTTGATGATGACAAAGATGTATCTGTAACCCTGTTTTGGGGCATGTGAGCAAAGGCAATCTGCAAGTGGCTGAAAGGACCGTCGGGAGCTGGTAAGTGGTCATACCTGGCAACAGGCTTTCCTGTGTTGTTCTGCAGGCAAATGAGGCACTGTGACAGCAGGGCTTGGGCAGTGGCAGTGAGTCGCAGTGCGTACCAGAACTGCTTCACAGCATGCATCATGCCTCTCTTGCCAGTGTGCCAATGCCATGGGCTGCTAGGGCCAGTGTGTGTAGGTGGGCTCTTGGGCAAATGATGCGGCCATCGGGGTGTGTAAACAGCTGTAGGGAAGGTGCCTGCGTGGCCCCAATGTGGGCCTAACTGTCCTTTTCATGCGGTGGAACAGCCTGTTGGGCAGCTTGCACTGCTTCCATGGGGTCAGGGAATACTGTGGCCTTCGCCATTCTGGGGGCCTGCAGGATGTAAGCGGTGGGCTGAAGTGCAGCCTCCTGGGCTGCTGTATCCTCTGAGGCGTTCCCAAGGGCGACCGGGTCAGTGGAAGAGGTATGGGCAGTGCATTTTATCACCACAAGGGCAGAGGGTAACAGATTGCTTCCAGGAGGTTGGAGATTAGCGCAGCGTGTTGTAGTGGCCTCCTTGATGAAGTGATGAACCCTCTCTGTTTCCAGAGTGTGCCAAAATCATGAACGACTTCAAAGGCATACCTGGAGTTAGTGTAAATGTTGGCTGTGTGACCCTTTGCACTGATGCAAGCCCTAGTGAGTGTGAACAGTTCTGTAGCCTGTGCAGATGTGCCATTTGGCAGCACAGCTGATCCGAGGACTGCGAAAGGGGTGTAGACAGCATACCCTGCAAGTGTGCGGTGGTCCGAGAGCCTGAAGAAGGACCCATCTGTATGAAGTCAGGGTTGTCTAAAAGTGTTTCAGGGAGATCAAGGCGTGGGGTGACAACCTGCTGAACAAGGTCTAAACAGTCATGGTCGTCTGCAATGGCGTTCTGAGTGAATGGGAGCAGGGTGGCAGGATTCAAGGCAGGGGCAAACTGTAGGGGCAGGTCAGCTTTGGACAGTAAAGTGACCTCATAGCCAGTTATAGAGTCATAAAGATGTACAGCACGGAAACAGACCCCCCGGTCCAACTCGTCCATGCTGACCAATCTAGTCCCACCTGCCAGCACCCGGCCCATATCCCTCCAAACCCTTCCTATTCATATACACACCCAAATGCCTCTTAAATGTTGCAATTGTACTAGCCTCCATCACTTCCTCTGGCAGCTCATTCCACACATGTACCACCCTCTGAGTGAAAAGGTTGCCCCTTAGGTCTCTTTTATATCTTTCCCATCTCACTCTAAACCTATGCCCTCTAGTTCCCTGACCCTAGGGAAAAGACTTTGTCGATTTACCCTATCTATGCCCCTCATGATTTTATAAACCTCTATAAGGTCACCCCTCAGCCTCCGACGATCCAGGGAAAACAGCCCCAGCCTATCCAACCTCTCCCTATAGCTCAAATCCTCCAACCCTGGTGCAACTCCACTTTCAAGGAGCTATGAACCTGCACTCCAAGGTCTCTTTGTTCAGCAACACTCCCTAGGACCTTACCATTAAGTGTATAAGTCCTGCTAAGATTTGCTTTCCCAAAATGCAGCACTTCGCATTTATCTAAATTAAACTCCAACTGCCACTTCTCAGCCCATTGGCCCATTTGGTCAAGATCCTGTTGTAATCTGAGGTAACCTTCGTTGCTGTCCACTACACCTCCAATTTTGGTGTCATCAGCAAACTTATTAACTATACGTCTTATGCTCACATCCATATCATTTATGTGAATGATGAAAAGTAGAGGACCCAGTACTGGTTATCCGGGTAGCAGTGAAATGTTGAGTTGCTGCTGAATTTAGCAGCAGGGAGACCAATTGGGGAATCAAAACAGTGCATGGGTGATCTAGCACGATGGGGGTGGCCTTCTCTACTGTTACCGTGGCTGCTGCCACAACTCTCAAACATGCTGTCATTCCACTTACAACAAGTGGTAAATGTACAGAGTAAAAAGCAACAGATGCCGAATACACACCCCTCAGATTCACTGACAAATAGATAGAAGGGCTGAGTGTAGTCTGGGACCCCCAGTGCAGGAGCAGAGACTAATCACTGTTTTAATTCAGTGAATGCCTGTTCCATCTTTGGTGACCAGTGCACTTTCTCTGGCTGCTTTGGTGAAGTTGCCTCCTGTAGGGGCTGGTCAATGGCACGGTGGTCTGGAATCCAGTGCCTGCAATAATTCACCATTCCTAGGAAAGCCTGCGGCTGAGTTCTTGTGGCTGGCAGGGGAGGCTGGATTAGGGCCGCGACTGGTTCTTTGGTTGTGCCCTGAGGCCATGTGAGAGTTTGTATCCCAAGTACTGTACTGGCAGAGTTGTATTTTCTCCATTGAAACCCTGCGTTCATCTTCTGCCAGACAGTGGAGCAATCATACAGTGTCCTGCATGCATGAGGTGGAAGCCAGTGACAAATCGTCTGCGAATTGGAGGAGGGTGCTGTGGCACAGCAGGTGTAGGGTGGAGAGGGTGTGGTGTACTGCAGCGACATGGACTGTGGGGCTCTCCGTGTAACCCTGGGGAAGCCTGGTTCATGTGTACTGGCAGCTGCTGTACATAAAACAAAAAGGTACTGGCTCTCGGGGACAATTTAATAGAGAAACATGGCTGAGCAGAGGTTGGTGGCGGAAGCAGGGATGCAGGTGAGTATGGTGTTAGTGTCCGGGACCACTAGAGAGCAGGGAATCACGATTGCATTGACAGCCCTCAGATCCTGGACAAAATGCCACTTTCCTGGCCTTCCAGGTTTTGGGATGGGTAGGATGGGTGCATTACAGGGACTGGTTGTAGGAACTAGGACACCCTGTAGGGAGTCAATCATCGGCTTCATCCCTTCTACTGCTGCTGGTGACAGTGGATATTGCTGTGTAGGTGGCAGGATGGCTCCCTGCCTGAGTGTCACTCTGTGTGGTGGGGTGGACATTACCTGGCGGCATGGTTGGGGTGCTGTGCCTACAATGATGCTGGAAGGTCAGCTAGCAACAGGGGGTTTTCATAGTGCCTAGAGTGTTGCAGGAGCACCACGTACACAGAACACATCCTGCCCAAGTCGGGCAACCTCTACCAGGGGGACGGGAGCCTGACTGAGGGGCATGAAGTGGAGGGGTCGCTGTGGTAACTGCATCATCGTGAGGCCTAAATCCTTGGGGAGCCAGAGTCTCTCGACAATGAAGGGAGTGTGTGGGACTGCTGTCAGGTTGTTGCAGAACAGTGCAGCCTGTTCCTTACTGAGTTGCACGTCTGCTGCCATCCCCTGTGGTTCCACAAAGTCCTGGCCAGTGAGTGCTAGCGCGGAGGTGAGGGGTAGATGAGAGTCCGCGAGTGCAGCATATGGAGCTGCCAGTTCCTGCGGGCCGGAAGCTGCACAATTAAAGTGACGGACAAAGTGGCCTGTCAGTATCACCCAGCAGAGGAAAGATACAGTGGGGGCTGAAGGGGCCATTGGCAACAGGGAAAGGAGGAGGTTGAGAAGAGCGTGGGTAGGTCTGTTGGAGCATGAGCAGGCGTAGCAGGAGCTCACCTGGTTGGAGGGTTCAGGGCTGCAGGAAATCACTGCCCACAGTATGGAGTAATGGATGTCTGGGATCTCCAGTGCGACACCCTCGGGGGAACAGTGAATGCTGGCATTCAATTTACACAAGGTCTGCCAGCCCAGGAGGGTGACTGGGCAAGAGGTGTGAATAATGGCAGCATCAAGGACAGTGGCAGGTCCAACGCTGAAGTTAACGAGTTGGGAGAGTGGCTCTGTCATGGGCATTCCCGAAACCCTTATGGTGCAGACGGCTTTGGAATTCGGGGAAAGTTCCGTGGAGGGAGGTGCAGACGAGTGGGTGAACGATTTAGGACCTTATCAGGTCGAGTGTGTGGTTGCCCAACACCGAATTGCCGCAGATGTTGGATTAGAATTGTGGCTACCATCTTCAGTTTTCCAACCTTTTGCTGTAGGTCTGGCCTGCTGAGGCAGGGCTAGCCGCCAGGTCCAACTTGGGCTTAATTTAAAATGTCAGGTTCATTTACCCCATTGAGAGAATAGGGTCTGTCAACTACGTCAAACTGTTGGAGAAATTAGCCCAATAAAGCAGAGATCACAAAACATGGATTGAAGTGAAATTAACAAACTGTTTATTAGCACAGCAATACCGCGGAAGAGAAATTGACTGAGCTGAAACAGCACAGTCTGTCCGGGTAGCTGAAACTCTCTTCCCCGAACTGAGAATCAAACCACTTTTTATAGGAATACTGTACAATGATACTAATTCCAAATAGGGAAAATACAATGGTCTTGATCATCAAGTAATCAAGTTACGATGGTGATAATCACAAAGCAGTTATCAGACCAATGTCCTGAATGTGGATACAATGAACCGTCTGGCAGCATCAATCTGTTCTTAATGGGGTCAGGAGATTCCAGCTCTCTTCGAGAGTAGATGAGAATATCCATTTTCCTGGCAGTAAGGTGTTTCCATTGTTTCTCTCCTGTGAGTGAGATATTCTGGTGCCTCTCCATCTGACCTGTCCTTTGTGTGACTTTGGTATCACTGGGGTATGAGAGTGCCTTCAGGGCTTTGGGACAGATGTGTTTATCGGGTCCAGAAAGCTTGTTGTCAATTTGTCTTGGGAAATGCATTTCCTGGTCTGCGAATGACTAACGTCATGTCTGGTTTCCCTTGTCAGCCTGTTTGGTCATTCTGGGTGTTTCTTGTATGGTTTGGACAGGCTTGTTTTTCTGTGTTCTGTGTGGCCATGCTGTGGGTAGGCAGGGTCGCAGATCTTTTCCCACACTAGATACATCTTAAATGAAGCTATCATGCCCACCTCTACCACCTCTGCTGGCAACGCATTCCAGGTACCTGCCATCCTCTGTGTAAATAACTTTCCATGCGTATTACCCTTAAACTTTTCCCCTCTCACCTTGAACTCATGACCCCTAGTAACTGAGTTCCCCTTCTTCTAATGAAAATAATCCTAATCTACTCAACCTCTCTTCATAGCTAGTGCCCTCCATTCCAGGCAACATCCTGGTGAATCTCCTCTGCACCCTCTCCAAAGCATCCAGCAGGAATACGGGCCAAAGGCAGGCGAGTGTGACTAATTTAGTTGGGGAACATAGTCAGCATGGATTGGTTGGACCTAAGGGTCTTTTTCCATGCCGTCTAATCAATGACTCTATAACAATTCAAAGAAAAAACAAGTGTTTCCTCTAGTTGCCATCATTCCTTGGAATATCAGGCCCTGCAGTTGTTGTTATCCTGCTCTGAGTCATGATCCTAATTCCTTGTGCCTTCTCTGTTCAAAAATCATTTTACTCTCTCTGTCCTTTAGCCAACTATTGTCTAACTGAGACATTGTTGTGGCTGACCACCATTAGCATCCAGTGGAATTTCCCACCTCTGCCAACATGTAATACTGGTTATGGGTTGCTTGAGGTTGCTGCAAACCCTCCTTTATCTTTGTTTTGCCTGGGGCCTGCCTACTGGTGAATGGTAGAGGGTATCTACAGAAGAGCAATGTTAATTATCTTTATCAAAATTGCTACACTTCTTTACTGGCTCTGAATTTTCACTTTAGATTTATACATTCAAACTCGAACAACAAGTAATTTTCACTGGGTCGAAATCCTGGAATTCCCTCCTTATGTGCATTATGGGTCAACCCATAACAGATGGACTGCAGCGGACAAAAAGGCAACTTATCACCATCTTATCCAGGGCAACTAGGGATGGGCAATAAATGCTGGGCCCAAGAATGAATAAAACTATAAAATAAAGGATATGCATCCACTGCTTTATAAATAAGGGAATTCAAAACACTCAGAGATCATCTGAGAGAAAAAATGTTTTTCTGGACTTCTGTCTTAATTGGTCAATCCCTTATTTTTAAACTGTGACCCTTTGTTCTAGATTCTCTCTCAAAAAGAAACATCTTTTGAACATCCACCTGGTCAAGCCCTCTCGGAATCTTCTGTTTCAATTAAATCACCTCTGACTCTTCTGAAATCCAGGGGACACTGGCCTAGCCTGTCCAGCCTTTCCTCAGAAGGCAATCCACTCACTCCAGATACTAGTCTATAGTAAACCTTCTCTGAACAGCTTCCAACCCATTAACATCCTTCTGTAAGTATGCTGACCAGTACTGTACTCAGTACTCCAGATGCAGTATTACCAATGCCCTATATAACTGAAACATAACTCTTGCATTCAATTCCTCTCACAACAAAACAAAACATGGTGGCTCAGTGGTTAGCACTGCTGCCTCAGAGAGTCAGGGACCTTGGTTTAATTCCACCCTCGGGTGACTGTCTGTGTGGAGTTTGCACATTCTCCCTGTGTCTGCATGGGTTTCCTCCGGGTGCTCAGGTTTCCTCCCACGATCCAAAGATGCGCAAGTTAGTTGGATTGGCCATGCTGAATTGTCCCGTAGTGTTCAGGGTTGTGTGGATTAGGGGGAATGCAGGGGAATGGACACTCTCCAGAGGGACGGTGTGGACTCGTTGGGCTAATTGGGGTCTGTTTCCATACTGGATGGATTCTATGATCTATGATTTGCTTTCCTGATTACTTGTTGTTGTTGAATATTGGGGTCCCTTAAAAATGGAATTCTCCACATATTTACTATGTAACATGAGTTATAATTTAACAGCCATTACAGCGGTAATACACTGCCAAACGTCTAGCATGGAAATAATTCTGAAAAATGTCAATGTCTTGATGTGCATTGAACTCGAGTCAATAAATCACCTGGTGCTAAATGTACTCTTACTATAAATGCCTTGTTTTTATTTGAAAATAAGCAGGTCTTGTTCTCCAAAGAAATGTAAATTAACCTTCAAATGGAAACTTGCGAAGCTCAGCAGGTCATAAGACCACAAGATAAAGGAGCAGAAATTAGGCCATTCAGCCCATCAAGTCTACTCTGCCATTCAATCATGGCTGATAAGTTTCTCAACTCCATTCTCCTGCTTTCTCCACATAGCCCTAGATCTCCTTGATACTCAAGAACCTATCTATCAAAGTCTGAAATATACTAAATTTACCACAGTCTTCTGTAGCAGTGAATTCCATAGATTCACCATGCTCTGGCTGAAGACATTTCTTATTACCTCCGTTCAAAAAGCTCTTCCTTTTACTCTAAGGCTGTGCCCTCAGCACCTTGTCTCTCCTACAAATGGAAACATCTTTCCAACATCCACTCTATCCAGGCCATTCAATATTCTGGCATGTTTTAATTAGATCCCCCCTCATCCTTCCAAACTCCATCAAGTATAAACCGGAATCCTCAAATGTTCCTCATACATTAAGCTTTTCATTCCTGGGACAATTCTCATGAACCTCCTCTGAACATGCTCCAGGGCCAGTACATCCTTCCTGAGATGTGGGGTCCCAAAACTGCACACAATACTCCAAATGTGGTCTGACTACAGCCTTATAGAGCCTCAGACTTACATCCCTGCTTTTATCTTCAAGTCCTCTCAAAAAAAGGCATTTGCCTTTCTAACTACTGACTCTACCTGCAACTTTACTAAGATTGAGAGAATCCTGGACTAAAACTTACAAGTCTCTTTACACTTCAGAATTCTGAATTTTCTCCCCATTTAAAAAATAGTCCATGCCTCTATTCTTCTGACCAAAGTACCTGACCTCACACTTTCCCACATTGTCTTCCATCTGCCACTTCTTTGCCCACTCTCCTAACCTGTCCAAATCCTCCTGCAGCCTCCCCATCTCCTCAATGCTACCTGTCCCTCTCCATATCTTTGTATCATCTGCAAATGTAGCCAAAATGCCATCAGTTCCTTCATCTAGGTCGTTAATGTATAAAGTGAAAAGTTATGGTCCTGACAGTGACCCTTGCGGAACACCACTTGTCACCGGCTGCCATCCTGAGAAGGACCCTTTTATCCTCAGTCTCTGCTTTCTGCCAGACAGCCAAGATCCTATCTGTGCTAACACCTTGCCTCTAACACTAAGGGCCCTTATCTTATTCAGCAGCATTCTGTGAAGCATGTTGTCAAAGGCCTTCTTGAAGTCCAGGTACATAACATCCATTGGCTCTCTTTGGTCTAATTTGCTCATCTAACATGGTCTGGCAGCATCTGTGGCGAGAAGTCATAGTTAATGCTTCAAGTCCAGTAACCCTTCCTCAGAAGTTTTTTTTTAATGAGGTTAGTGATGTAGTGGACACAATGGCTGGATGTTTATGGTGGGGTCATGGTCCGGGGGAGATAGGAGGAGGTACTTAAGAGCCTCCTCAATGTAGATGTTAGTCCGCCAGACTACAATAGCACCACCCTTATCAGCAGGCATAATAACAAAGGTAGGGTTGGATCTGAGAGCACGGAGTGCAGTCAGTTTGGGGGAGACAGGTTGGATTGGGTGAAGGGGGCAGAGAAATTGAGGTGACCAATGTCACATCGACAGTCCTCAATGAAGGTTGAGTGCAAGTAAAACACCACAGAGAGAGGTCCAGTTGTAGGGAGCAAGGTGAAGGGGTCTATGGGATGGCTAAGGGACTCTTGTCCAAAGAAATGGGCATGGAAGCGGACATGATGGAAGAACAGTTCGAAGTCATGTCATGCCCAAAGTTCATTAAGTTGGGGATGCAGAGGGATAAAGCTGAGCCCTTTGCTGAGTGAGAGCAGAAGGTCAGGAGGGATGGTGAATACCCGACAGGGGGTGGGGTTGGGGGAGGGGATGGAGTTAGAGGGAAGGGGAGGGGGAAGGAAAGTTCTGGAGAGGAGGAAGGTTCCAGAGGGCCATCGGTATCTCTGTGTTGTTGCATCTTGTGGGCCTTGATTCCTGAAAAGAAAAGAAAAATTCTCTTGCTAGCACGGCCAATGAAGTGGAACTGGGGTGTGGTGCAGCCCTGACCCTGTGTGATGTGATGTTGTTGGAGCGAGGACCTGACACCGCCTGGCACTGAGTGTGAATCTCAGATAGTGGCGAGAACAGCTTTCTGTGGAATATTAACCATTACGGAGCTACCTGTCATCTTGGGGTGGATTCAAAATACATAGGACAAAACCTGAGTGGGGTGAAGTCTGAACTGGAGACAATCACTGAAGAATGTGAAGTGGCTGTGGAAGCGAGTTTTAGCAAATACCCAATCAATCACCAGGAGTATCTGAGAAATTAGTGACAGTGGACAAGAAAACAAATTAGAACAGAAATCCTGTCAGAAAGAGGAGCAGAATGTCTTCAAGGTGGGCATGTATGGAAGAGATCAGGCTGTGAGTTAAATGCTAAACAACATCTGAAAGAGCTGCAGAGGCTGGAAATCAGCAACAAAAATGGAAATTGCCTGAAAACTCAGCAGGTCTGGCAACATCCATGGAGAGAAATATTTTGGATCAAGTGACCCTTCCTCAGAACTGAAATTTTCCAGCAATTTCTGTTTTATTTCTGATTTTCAGCATTCACGGTTCTTTTGATTTGTATTCAGACTTCAAGGGGGAGGTGGGGCAAGGGGACAACAATCACCCAATGTTATGAGTGATTGCCCCATAGCTATTGGCAAAAAAGATTCAATCAATTGGCACAATATAAGCTACCGGGCCCTAGAAATATGATATAACAGTAAGTGCTCAAGCTAAGGGAATCCGAGAGCGCAATGCTCATCTAATTCTCCTCAACAGGCAGGTGGAAGACGGACCAGAAGAAGAGAAAGAAGACCCAGGGAAGAACTCCCTAACAAATTGGCTAGTCATCAGTCTCTCTCTCTCTCTCTCTCTCCATTTTAACAGTTCCACACCAGCAGCCTATTTGTCATCTGGTATCAATGAATCATCACTAGTTGTTACCATTGTACATTTTCTTTCTCCAATTCACTGTTTCTCAATAAACTATCAGAAAGTGACTTACAAATTGAGACTGCCTATATTAGGTATGAACTTCCTAATGTGAACAATTGGTGTCAGAAGTGGGCTTGTTCACAGAAGCCGGGGTTTAGTTGGACTCACATTTGAGAAGCTGAGGGAGGCACCAGTCTTTGACTGAAGTTACAATGTCGCTTGAATATCCTAAAAGGTGACTGATGGATAGTTTGATGGAAAAGTTGGAATCATCACAACAGGGGCTGTACCAGAAATTATAGAAAAATGCGATGATAATCATGAATGTACCCTTGATAGGCTTTCGAATGAGGTTATGAAAGGAACGGGTTAGAAATAGTCTGGAAAAAGTTAGCTTGTGGTACTCACGTGTACTTTACAGTTGGATAAAGAAAAACAAACAGCTACAGGAACTGGTTAAAGAGCTGCAGGATAAAACACTATTGCCAACAGGAATTCAATGGCCCCATTGTCACGTATTACACAAGAAAAAAGCTGCTGGTATTGTGAATGGACAAACGATAATGATATTGAAATCGATTCTGAAACTGTCTTCTTCCCTGATTTAGCCGAAATCAAAACTTGTCAAGCAGAAATCTGTGAGTAGAGAACAGCTGGAATTGTTATTTGCAAGACAAGGCCAGTAACCTTGCAATGTTGTTGATTGCACTCCTCCAATTTTTCTAACTCTGTCAGTGAGACCAAGTCAGTATGTAATGTCACTCAGGAGCTGGAAGAGGTCAACAAAGAAATAGGACCATTGGGCACAGTGAAGGAAGAAAGGCGTTTTCCCCCTCGTGAAGTTAAAGAAACCCAGTGTAGAAATTGGATTGTGTTCACAGAGGGTTAACATGTCAGAATACAACAGGATCTTGATCAGATGGGCCAATGGGCCGAGGAGTGGGAGATGCAGTTTAATTTAGATAAATGTGCGGTGCTGCATTTTGGAAAGGCAAACCAGGGCAGGACTTATATACTTATGGGTAATGTCCTGAGGAGTGTTGCTGAACAAAGAGACCTTGGAGTGCAGGTTCATAGTTCCTTGAAAGTGGAGTCGCAAGTAGATAGGATAGTGAAGGAGGCGTTTGGTACTCTTGCCTTTATTAGTCAATGCATTGAGCATAAGAGTTAGGATGTCATGTTGCATCTGTACAGGACATTTGTTAGGACACTTCAGACATTCAATTCTGGTCTCCCTGCTATAGGAAAGATGCTGGTAAACTTGAAAGGTGCAGAAAAGATTTATGAAAATGTTGCCAGGATTGGAGGGTTTGAGCTACAGGGAGAGGCTGAATAGTCTGGGGCTATTTTCCCAGAACATCAGATGTTGAGAGGTGACCTTATAGAGGTTTATAAAATCATGAGGGACAGAGAGAGGGTGAAATGCAATGTCCTTTTTTGTCCAAGGTAAGGGAGTCCAAAACTAGAGGGGATAGGTTTAAGGTGAGAGGGGAAAGATTTGAAAGGGACCTAAGGAGCAATGTTTTCATGCAGAGGATGGTGCATGCATGGAATGAGCTGCCAGAAGAAGTGGTGGAGGCTGGTACAAATACAACATTTCAAAGGCACCTGAATGGGTATATGAATAGGAAGGGTTTAGAGGGATATGGGCCAAATGTTGGTAAATGGGGCTGGTTTAATTTAGGATATTTGGTTGGCATGAACAAGTTGGACAGAAGGGTCTTTTAAGTCCTCTGGGCTTTGGCTGCCCAGGTGAAAGATAAGGTGTTGTTCCTCCAATTTGTGGTCAGATTCACTGTGGCAATGGAGAAGGCCGAGGATGGACGTGTTGGAGACGGACTGGGATGGGGAATTGAAATGGCGGTGACTGGGAGGTCAGGTTGGCTGTTTTGGGCCTGGCTGAGATGCTTGGTGAAGTGGTCACCTGGTCTACATTGGGTCTCTCCAATGTAGAGAAGACTACATTGGGAGCACCGGCTGCAGTAGACTGGGTTAGACGAGATGCAGGTGAACCTCTGTCTCACCTGGAAGGACTGTTTGGGGCCCTGGATGGAGGGGAGGGAAGTGGTGTACAGGCAGGAGTTGCATCTTTGTTGGTTACAGGGAAGGTACCATCCTCTGCATCCAACGTATCATCCTCAATCAATTCCATCAACTTCAATTAGACCCCACTACCCAGAATACCTTCCCCTCCCCAGCCCTCTCTACCTTCTGTAAGGACCGTTCCCTTCGCCACTCCCTGGTTCGTGCCACACTCCCTTTCTTCATAAGACTTTCATCAAGAAATGAGTTAAATGAATTTCCTCTCTCAGCAGCTTCTAAGAAAGGAAGACCTTTTCAATTAAGGAGATCAAAACTGGACACAGTACTTCAGATATCCAGTCTCAGCAAGGTCCGACCTAGCTTTAAAATTTTTGCCATCACTAATTTGTCTAGTAAATATGCAAGTTCCAAATAAACATCCCTGTGGAACATGGTTCACCACGTCTTTGCATTTTGAGAAAGTTGCTTTTACTTTTGCTCATTCTTGCTAACCATTTCTTTGTTCACGTTTGCGCAGTTTCCTCAAATCTGTCAGCTTTCACCTTTGGCAGAAGTTTAACGGTTTTCATTAATGAAGAATCAACTGAACATCTGGTTAAATTATTTTCACCACAGTTTTAAAATCCATCTTTCTTGCCAATTCTTTAATTAGATTAGATTCCCTACAGTGTGAAAACAGGCCCTTCAGCTCAACCAGTCCACACCGACCCTCCAAAGAGTAACCCAACCAGACCCATTTCCCCCTGACTAATGTACCTAACACTATGGGCAATTCAGCATGGCCAATTCACCTAACCTGCACATCTTTGGACTGTGGGAGGAAACTGGAGCAGACGGAGGAAACCCACGCAGACACAGAGAACGTGCAAGCTCCACACAGACAGTCACCCGAGGCTGGAATCGAACCTGGAACCCTGGTGCTAACCACTGAGCCACTGTGCCATCCAATGAATATAAGCTTTCTCAAGAAACATACAATCTGCCATAAATGAATATAAGCTTTCTCAAGAAAAAAACCAGTCTGCCATAAATCCAACCTGAGCAACACTAATTAATCTGTATTTCTGCAATCTTTTATGAATGCCATCCCATGTTCTGAAATTGAGTACGTCTTTGATGGACTGGCAATTCTACCCATATTCAGTGTTCAGCTTAAGGCAAATTTGTGGCACTTTATTGCAAGGGAAATGGAATATAAAATCACTCCATCGCAAATTTCAATTTGTGTACTTCATTATAATGGAAAGATTGAAGGAATTTTAGGTTTTTTTTGCTAAAATTTCTACTTCTTTTAAGCATCACTTTTGCTTAATATTCCCCAGATTTTCACCTCGAAGACGTAATGTTCAACCTTCCCTGCCTTGGATTTTTCTTACACCAAAACTTTAAAAATTTTCCAGCAATATTAAATCTCAACAGAATGCTTTTTTATCTGTTGTCGTCAAATTCTCTAAGCATATGAAGATTTAAGAAGCAACTTTCAAGGACTCCTTGAGCAACCTTAAACCATACAGACTTCATGACAATGATTAACCTGACACTTCACCGATGAGCAACAACAATTGCATTGACGTAGCGCTGTTAATACATTGAAACGTTGTGGAATGGGGATGTCATGAAAGGAACATAGATACTGCATCACCTGACGTTTAGCCAAGTTGGTGAAGACTATGCTCAAAGATAGGCTTTAGGCAGTGCTTAAAGGAACAAGGTGGTAGAAACGGGAAGAGGTTTCAGTAATGAATTCCAGAATTTGGGGCTGAGTAGGCTGAAGAGATGTCTGACGATAATGGAGAAATTAAATTTGGGGCAAAAGACTCTGCCAGAGGAAGTGGTGGAGGCTGATGCATTTGGGTATATGAATAGGAAAGTTTTGGAGGGATATGGGCCAAGTGCTGACGAAGGGAACTAGGTAAAATGTAGTGCAATAGGGGAATGGGTCTGGGTGGGATAGTCTTGGGAGGGTCGGTGTGAACTTGCCAGGCCAAACGGCCTGTCTCCACACTGTAGGGATTCTACATCGATTAATTTAGGATATCTGGTCGGCATGGACAAGTTGTACCGAAGGGTCTGTTTCTGTGTTATAATTCTCTATGACTATGATTCTATGAGATCAAAATTGGAGGGATGTAGATATTTCAGTGATGCAGAGAGATATGGGGCTGGAGAAAGTTACAAAAATGGGTAGAGGTGATCTCTTTGTGTGATTTATGAACAAGGTTGAGTGTGTTAATATTGAGGAAGCACTGCACAGTGAGCCAATGTAAATCAGTAACCTCAGGGATGGTGTGTGAATGGGATGGGACTTATGGAAGTTAAGGACAGCAGAGTTTTGGGAAGCCATTTTGGAAATATCATTGAAAGCTATAGCAGAAGGCTAACAGAGGGAAGATTAGACAGAGAATAGGAATATTTAATTTGCATTTATATAGCAACATTCATAACCTGATCCCAAAATGTTTTACAGCACTGCTTCTTGACTCGTGTCATCCCACCTCCGACCCTTGTCAGTTTTGAACTCCCTTACACTTAATAACAGTGAAATAAATCAGCTGAGGGGATAGCCAGCAAGCAGATTGGAGATCACAATCTCCATTTGAAGTAAGTTTGGCAGGGGAAGAGAAAGCTAGAAGTTTTTTTTTCATTCGTGGGATGCAAGTGTTGCAGGCTAGTCCAGCATTTGATTGCCCCTACCTAGTTGCCCTTGAGAAGGTGTTGGAGTGGTTCTTGGCCAATTTGGTGTAGATAGACTCACAGTACTGATGAGGAGTCAAGGCAAAATACTGTGTGAGCTGGGGGATCACTGTTGAAATCAATGACAGATTGGCAATGTAATTCCAGGTCGGAATGATGAGTGGCTTGGAGAGGAACTTGCCACTATATAAGCTATATCCAGTGCAAATGGTGGGCACGGAATATTCTGTTGTAAAATTGTGAGGGCTGGTGTGATAGTAGTAAGCATCTTAAAGAAAGAAAGTGAAGAACTTATCCCTATAGCCATCAAAGTGTGTCAAAACATGTTTCCCAGCTCAAAAAATACTTCTTTAAAGGCAGCTAGTGTGGTCAGGGAGATATCCTAATGGTCAGTTGAGGTAGAGAATACTCCCACAAATGCTAAGAGAGGACTTGTTTTTAATAATGTTGATTTAAAGATACATAATTTAGATCAGAGTGGCGCTGGAAAAGCACAGCAGGTCAGGCAGCATCCGAGGAGCAGGAAAATCGACATTTCGGGCAAAAGCCCTTCATCAGGAATAGAGGCAGGAAGCCTCCAGGGTGGAGAGATAAATGGCCAAGACTTCAGGAACAAGATTGCTGCTTTTCTTCCAAGCTGTGCCATGGGATCTTTATACATTGACTTAGAAGGCAGACAGGGCTGTGCTTACATTTATTCTCTGACAGTTCAGCACTTGTTCTATACTGTCATAGAGTTTTCTTTTCTTTACTTATAGAGTCATACAGCAAGGAAACAAATCCTTCGACCATGCCGACCAAGTTTCCCAACCTAAGCTAGAACCACTTACCTGCGTTTGCCGCATATCCCTCCAAACATTTCCTCTTCATGTACCTGTCCAAATGTCTTTTTAAATATTGTATCTGTACCTGCATTCACCACTTCCTCCGGCAGTTCATTCCACACATGACCCACCTGACGTTACTCCACAGAGGCCGGTATCCCATCACCAAGTCACCCTTTATTTATACATGGAGAGTCCTTGACACTGATCCAGCTCCCTCAGAGGCAGCTTTCAGGGTAAACAGAAACTCTGGCAGGCCTCCCTAATTGGACAAGGTTGACAGCCCCAATCAGGGAATGCAGATTCTATGAGATCCACTAAGCTGACCTCGTTACAATCACGACATTCCTCCCTCTCTGAGTCCGAGGGCATAGACCTGCTCTTTAACTTGTAGCCTCCACTGAGGCATTTCCTCAGCGGGTCTGGTTCCTCCAACTCAGCCTCAGACATGAGCAGCATGCACCGGACTGTCACCCACTGCTTGTGCCCGGAGCGTCTCAGAAGAATAGCACCTTCGCCCTACAGAAGTAAGGGCATTGACATCCACCATGTCCATCTCAGAATCCAAGGTTTCTTCAACATTGGACAGAGGGGGAGAGCCCATTGGTTCTGACAGCCTTTCTGACTGTTCTGAGGGGCTGGGTATGATCTGTTCCTGCCCTGTTTGCATGTTTGCAGCTTTGGAGTGGTCCACGTGCTTGTTCAGGACCGCCTCACCTACCCGAACCTTGTACGTCGTGGGACATGACCTCGTGTTGACCGTCTCCTTGACCTATGCAGGGCCATTCCCGCAGTTTCAGCACAAACCTTTCTCCCCTGAAGTGTTGTGTGCGGCATTGGCATTCCTGATGCCATTTCACCCTCCCCTGTTCAGATTTAGCTCAGTGCAGAGTTTTCTCCCTGTTAACAACACCCTGTAGTTTTGTGAGGGGTGGTCCAGCAATCGAATAGAAACCGGAACAGTTTGATACCAAGTGAAGCTGTAGGCTGTTTCTTTAGGCTGCCTTCCAAGTTTAGACTGGTCTTTCTGCCAGACCATTGGATGACTGATGTTGTGGAGCTGTCCTTATGTGCTAAAAGCCATTCCTGATGGCCTTTTATCTGTGACCAACACTTCTAGGAGCCCGTGTGTTGCAAAAGATGCACACAGCTTTTCTATCGTTATCCCCATGTTTGATGTCCAAACATTTTGAGTGGGCATCTATAATGACTAAAAACACTGAGCCCGTGAAAGAGCTGGCAGAGTCAACGTTTAACTGAATTCAGAGTTTTCCTGGCCATTCCCACGAATGTGGGGGAGCTGCTGGCGGTAATTATTTATCCTTGTTGGCACTCTGGGAACTTCCCCACCAACGCGGCTATGGCTGCATCCAATCCTGGCCACCCAGACATAACTTCTCACCAACACCTTCATTTTGGAAACCCCTGGATGGCCCTGATGGAGTTCAGCCAGTATCTGGCAGAGATCTGTTTTCGGGAGACAATCGCGCTTGCTCCCCTTAATAATATTCATAGAGATGTATAGCATGGAAACAGACCCTTCGGTCCAACCTGTCCATGCCGACCAGATATCCCAACCCAATCTAGTCCTACCTGCCAGCACCCAGCCCATATCTTTCCAAACCCTTCCTATTCATATACCCACCCAAATGCCTCTTTAATGTTGCAATTGTACCAGCCTCCACCACATCCTCTGGCAGCTCATTCCATACACATACCACCCTTTGCGTGAAAAAGTTGCCCCTTAGGTCTCTTTTATATCTTTCCCCTCTCACCCTAAACTTATGCCCTCTACTTCTGGACTCCCCAACCCAGGGAAAAGACTTTGTCTACTTATCCTATCCATGCCCATCATAATTTTGTAAACCTCTATAAGATCCAGGGAAAACAGCCCCAGCCTGTTCAGCCTCTCCCTGTAGCTCAAATCCTCCAACCCTGGCAACATCCTTGTAAATCTTTTCTGAACCCTTTCAAGTTTCACAACATCTTTCCGATAGGAAGGAGACCAGAATTGTATGCAATATTCAACAGTGGCCTAACCAATGTCCTGTACAGCTGCAACATGACCTCCCAACTCCTGTACTCAATACTCTGACCAATAAAGGAAATATTCTGTCCTCCACAGTGATCTGTTCTCACTGGATCCTGAAAGGTTTCAATCCTGGCTGTGACAGCCCTTTTGTTTCCCCATTGCTACCAGCTGTTTAAGTTTTGCCAGGATGGGATTAGATTACTTACAGTGTGGAAACAGGCCCTTCGGCCTAACAAGTCCACATCGACCCTCTGAAGAGCAACCCACCCAGACCCATTCCCCTACATTTACCCCTTCACCTAACACTACAGGCAATTTAGCATGGCCAATTCACCTAACCTGCACATTTTTGGACTGTGGGAGGAAACCAGAGCACCCAAAGGAAACCCACACAGACACGGGGAGAATGTGCAAACTCCGCACAGACAATTGCCTGAGGCAGGAATTGAACCCGGGTCTCTGGCGCTGTGAGGCAGCAGTGCTAACCACTGTGCCACCGTGCTGTGTGGATGTTTTTGTATCCACAGTCTGATATTGTTTGCAGTGACTGGAAGGTTTTCCAGAAAGTTTAAAATGAGAATGGGCTCTTCCAGTGGTACCGACACTGGTGTATCTGCCATTAGGAGGCAGCTCAATGCATCAACATTTACAACCCAGACAGTGTTCCAACTTATACTTCCAACTTAGGATGAGAGCCCACCACTGAATTCGACCTGAAGCTATGGGCACCTAGAAGAAGAAGAAGAAGAAGAAGAAGAAGAAGAAGAAGAATACAGCGCAGTACAGGAACACCGCTGCCCGCTACCGGTAAGTACTTTTAAAACCAAACGTTCTTACCTTCGCTGCTGCTCGCACTGGAAATACCTCAGGCTCGCACCTCAGCCTTGTCCTCTTTGAGTAGCCCTAACAGGGGTTAGTGGTCTGTTACGCTTACAAATTTATATCTGTAAAGGTATTGGTGGAACTTTCTCACAGGGAGAAAGTGAGGACTGCAGATGCTGAAGATCAGAGCTGAAAAATGTGTTGCTAGAAAAGCGCAGCAGGTCAGACAGCATCCAAGGAGCAGGAGAACCGACGTTTCGGGCATAAGCCCTTCTTCAGGAACCCTTCTCACACCAAGGATGACCGCCAAACTTTCCTTCGCTATCTGGGCGTACGCTCTGCATTAGCCAAAGTCCGCTATTGAGCATTCCTTTCCATTGGGCCATCTGTGAGCCAACACTACCCCGATACCATGTGGGGCAGTATTGCACTCGCTTGGGATCAGAGTGTGCCAACACTTTAGATAATGGCAGCTGCTTCTTCACTGCTCTAAAGACTATGTCATGGCTACGAGACCATTTCCAAGGCTGCCCCTTTTTCAACAGCAGATAAAAGGGTGCCAGAATGGAGGCTAGGATACGTATGAACTTTCTGTATTTCTTCACCAATCTAAGGAAAGACCTCAGCTCAGGTACAGTTGTGGGAGGGGGGACCCTTTGAGCTCCCTCAATTTATCTTCTAATGTGTGTCAACTCTGTAAAACAAGTAGGTCACTTGGGACACCTAGAACACGTCTTTCCCTCCTAAGAGAAATGTCCAAGGACTATGTCCAAGTTCTCTAAGTGGTCTTTCTCGGTATTCCCTGTTATTAGCACGTCATCCAGATAAATGGTGGGTATTCCACCACACGCCTTTAACCTGCTATTATAGCTGCAGTATTCATATTCCTTCTCCAGTTCAGTTTCTGGTCAAATATATTTCCCAGGATGTTGATTGTGGTGGATTCAGTGATGGTAATGTCACTGAATGTCAAGGCGAAATGGTTAGATTCTCATTTCTTGGAGATGGTCACAGACTGGCACTTGTTTAGCCTGAAAATTGTCACTTTGAAACTTAATTGTCCAGTTCTTGCTGCTTCAGGATCTGAGGAATCGTGAGTGGTGCTGAACATTGTGCAATCAACAAAGAACAAATAAAATTACAACACAAGAACAGGCCCTTCGGCCCTCCAAGCCTGTGCGGATCCAGGTCCTCTGTCTAAACTGTCCCCTATTTTCTAAGGATCTGTACTCTTCTGCTCCCTGCCCATTCAGGTACCTGTCTAGAGAAATCTTAAATTATGCTATCGTGCCCACCTCTACTATCTCCACTAGCAAGGCATTCCAGGCACCCACCAGCCTCTGTGTAAAGAACTTTCCACGCATATCGCCCTTAAATTGTTCCCCTCCCACCTTGAACTCATGACCCCTGGTAATTGAGTCTCCCACTCTGAGAAAAAACATCTTTCTCTCCATGCTGTCTCTATCTCTCATAATTTTGTAGGCCTCAATCAGTTTCATCCTCAACCTCTTTCATTCTAATGAAAATAATCTTAATCTACTCAACCTCTCTTCATAGCTTCTGCCCTCCATGCCAGGCAACATTCCGGTAACCTCCTCTGCACCCTCGCCAGAACACCCACATCCTTCTGGTAATGTGGCAACCAGAACTGTACGCAGTATTCTAAATGTGGCTGATCCAAAGTCCTATACAACTGTAACATGACCTGCCAACTCTTGTATTCAATACCCTGTCCAAAGAAAGAAAGCATGCCTTCTTGACCACTCTACTGACCTGCATTGCTACCTTCAGGGTACAATGGATCTCTCTGCACATCAATTTTCCCAAGGGTTTTTACATTTTCCACATAGTTCGCTTTTGAATTGGATCTTCCCAGTCATTGGCGAACATCCCCATTTCTAACCGTATGGTCAAGGGAAGGTCACTGTTGAAGCAGCTGAAGATGGTTGGGATTACCACACTCCCTTGAGAAACTCCAGCAGAGATGTCTTGAAGCTGAGATGACAGATGTCCAATAACCACGAACATCTTCCTGTGTGTTTGTTATGACTCCCAATCAACACGAAAATTACCTCGATTCCTATTGACTCTAATTTTTTTCAGGTTCCTTGATGCCACATTCGGTCAAATGTGGCCTTGATGTCAAGGGCAGTTACTCTCACCTGCAAGTCATTCCTAATTCATTCCTCTCGTCACCATGCTCTTATGTTGCAGTGGTAGTATCCCTACCTCTGAACCTCAGTTCAGGTTCTGCCTACTCCTGAGGTGTGTCATGACAGATTGATTAAAAGTTTCTACAATAGCTCTTGGACTGTAGGATTTTATACAGAATATAATCGCACAGACACAGTGCTTAGCTCAACCACAAACTTGTTTCTTAAAATGAATCTCATAACGCTCTGATGCAAACCTCAAAACTGGTCTAAACGACAAAACACCTTGATTAGCTTATCTGATTTAAATCTCTCCACGACTTAACCTCATCCGAAACACACAATGTCACCACGACTTAGTAAAAAAAAATCCCTTGTCACAAAACCACAGGCAAAACCGCATGGTCTGCCCAAACCTTAGAACATAGAACAGGTCAGCACAGATGAGGGGGTTGCTGGCTGGGCAGCATTAATTTCCCATCCCTAATTACCCAGGGGGCAGTTAAGAGGCAATCACATTGCTGTGTATCCAGAGTCGCATGTAGGCCAGTCCAGGTAAAGATGGAAGTTTTCCTCCCTAAAGTGAACCAGGCGGGTTTATCATGCCAAAAGGCAAGGGATACATGGTCATCATTAGACTCTCCCTAAGCACCCTGAAAGTTAATGAGGCAAGTTTTGTTATTACTAAGGCATTTAAGATGCTCTAACTCCCTTTCATTAATAACTCGCTGCTGCCTCATCAGAAACGCAGATTCAATGAGTTGCTATGATGCCGAGACAAGCCTTGGTGAATTTCCTGCACAATTCTGCCATAGATCCCAGCATGGCCCACCTCGAACTGACCCGTATTAGACTTTCAGGGGTAACTGATCACAAAGAAAAACAAACTCGAACCCGAAACACTGATCTCATCATTCTGGTGTCAGGCTGACCTTTAAGATGGATCACCACAGAAATCTCTGAGTTCATCTCAAGACAGGATGGGGGAAATCACCTGATCAGAGAAGCAAACAAAACTAATAAAGATACTGATTACCTTGCTGGTTATCCACAAGTCTGTAAAAATGTACATTCCCAGGAATTTTCTGCTCTTCTGGTTGAGACTTGCTCGAGAGGCAACTGTACAGTTAAAGATCCTTACAGTCTCACACATCCCGTACATAAGATGAGGGATGGAAGCGTGAATGGTAGTTTGTAATCAAAACATTCTGCTATCACTAAAGACAAAGTGAGTTATTTGAAGCAGTACTTTGAGAGTTTTAGTTATTCATTCTTTGGGTGTGAAATTTGTTGGCTTTTATTGTCTGTGGCTGACTGTCTTTGAGCAGGTAATAGGGATGTTGCTTTCTCCACCACCAGAAGTCCAAGTGATATTATACATGATCACAATATGCCTTTCTTTCAGCAGGGATTTGGGAGCAGCTATGCAGAAGTCTTGTGGCACAGTAGGTAGTGTCCGTGCTTCTGAGCTAGAATCTCCAGAGTCAAGTGCTTCTCTAGGATCTGATGACCATGGAAGGTGTCCTCATAACTCAGCCAAATGTGCTGAATATAACATTCAAAATCCCTCCAATACACCTCTGACCAGTGGTGAGAGTAGGACAGTCTCCTCATGAGCTAAATCCATGTTACACTTTTTGCAATTCATTTATGGTAAGTGGGTCTCACTGGCTGGGAACACCATCGATTGCCCATTCCTAATTGCCCTTGAGAGGGTGATGCTGAGCTGCTTTCTTGAACCCAATGCAGTCCACTTGGTATAGGTAGGGGAGGCATAATATTATCACTGGTCTGTTAAACCAGAGACCCAGGTAATGTTCTGAGCACCCAGGTTCAAATCTCACCATGGCAAATACTGGAATTTGAATTGAATAAAGCAACATAAAAATCTGGAAATAAAGGTCTAATGAGACCATGAACTGATTGTCCAAAAATCCCAACTGGCCTTTAGGGAAGAAAACTGCTATTGTTGCCTGGTCTGGCCTACATGTAACTCCAGACCCCTAGCACTGTGGTTTACCCTCTTGGCAATGAGGGATAGGCAATAAATGCTGCCCTAGCAAGTGATGCCCTTATTCCATGAATGAATTTATAACAAGTTTAACCCACAATGTCCTTAGAAAGGGAATTTCAGGATTTTGACCCAATGACAGTGAAGGTATGGCGATTAATTTCCAAGTCAGGATGGTGAGTGACTCGAAGGGGAGCTTACAGATGGTGATGTTCCCATGTATCTGCTGCCTGTGTGCTTCCAGATGGTAGTTGTCGTGGCTTTGGAAAGTACTGTCCTAGTGCATCTTGTAAATGGTACACACAGCTGCTGTTGAGCATCAGTGGTGGAGAGATAGTGAATTTTGTGGTGTCATTCATGCAGGTTTGCTTTATCATAGAGTCGTAGTCAAAGAGATATACAACACAGCAACAGACCTTTGGTTAAACTCATCCATGCCGACTAGATATCCTAAACTAATCTAGTCCTATTTGCCAGCAGTTGGCCCATATCCCTCCAAACCCTTCCTATTCATATACCCACCCAGATGCCTTTTAAATGTTGCAATTGTACCAGCCACCAGCCTCCACCACTTTATCTGGCAGCTCATTACATACACACACCACCCTCTGTGTGAAAAAGTTACCCGTTAGGTCCCTTTTATATCTTTCCCCTCTCACCTTAAAGCTATGCCCTTTAGTTCTGGACTCCCCCATCCTGGGGAAAAGACCTTGCCTATTTACCAAATCCATGCCCCTCATGATTTTATAAACCTCTAAAAGGTCACTCCTCAGCCTCTGATACGCCAAGGAAAATAACTCCAAACTATTCAGCCTCTCCCGATAGCTCAAACCCTCCAACTCTGGCAACATCCTTGTAAATCTTTTGTGAGCCCTTTCAAGTTTTGCAACATCCTTCCTATCAGAGGGAGACGAGAATTGAACATAATACTCCAAAAGAGGCTGAATCAATGGTAGAGCTGCAAAATGACCTCTCAATCCCTATACTCAATGCACTAACCAATAAAGGCAAGCATACCAAATGCCGCCTTCTCTATCCTGTTGAATGAAATCCAACCCAAGGAAGAAGAAACACACTTCCTTGGGTTGGATGAACGAAGTCAGCAACAGCATAAAAAGAAATTAAAAAGCATACAATGTAGTGGAGATGAATGGGAAGCCTTGAAAAATCGGCAGAGGAAAACTAAAAAAGCAAGAAGGGGTAAAGCTGAATATGAGAGCAACCTAGCTGGTAGCCTAAAAGAAGATTACAACATTTTTCAGATACCTAAAAGGTAAGACAGGGGCAAGAATGGACATTGCATGGCTGGGAAATGAGGCTGGAGAAGTCGTAATGGGGAAAAAAGAAATGGTGGAGGAACTGTGCAGGTACTTTGTATCACAGTGGAAGACACCAGCAGCATATCAGAACTTCAAAAGAGTCAGGGGGTAGAAGTGAGTGTAATGGCAATCACTGAGGAGAAAGTGCTCTTGAAGCTGGAAGGTCTTAAGATGGATATATCACCTAGACCAAATGGAGTACACCCAGACTTCTAAAGGAGATAACACAGTTGGCATTTCAGGAATCACTGGAGGCAGGAGGGATCCCAGAGGACTGGAAAATGGCTAATGTAACAGCCCTGTTTAAGAAGAGACGGAATAGCCTAAGATAGAATGGCCCAATTCTGCTCCTATGTCTTATGGTCTGATGCATGTTTACAACAGCGGGGCAGTTTTACATTCATTGTCAAAGAGACTAACAAATTATTCTTGACTTAATGAGTAATTAAATTTGAATTCTCCCAGCAACTCTGGCTGGATTTGCACATTTCCTCCAGAGCATTAATCTGGGAGCCCAGTTTATAGTTGGAATTCAATAATTGTAACACTCTCTGATGAGCACAATTCTTATCGAGTACAGCATCCCATGGGAAACAAGGGACTTCTGAACTGATCCCACAGTCTCACGCTAACGAACATTTTTTGGCCTGCATGGAATTCCCCTGCAAGTAAATGACCATATATTCTAGCAAAGGTGTATTGCATCTATTATCTGTGGGGAAGTAATGAATGGTGTCATCCACAAATACATCATTGCATTGATCAAAACTTCAATGGTCAAAAGCCTTTCTAATAAAATCCAACACTTCCATCAGAGTCTGAAGAACATGGGAGAATTAGAATAATCCAATTCAGGATTAAAAATCAGGAGGTGCAAACAGAGATGAAAGCTGGATTAATTTGAACTTTAAGACTGAGATAGAAGGATATGAGGCAAGAGGACCAGGGTGTATGGTGTATGGCTCCTTGAAAGTGGAGTTGCAGGTACACAGGATAGTGAAGAAGGTATGCTGTCTTTATTAGTCAGTGCATTGACTATCGGAGTTGGGATGTCATGTTGTAGCTGCATAGGCCATTGGTTAGGCCACGTTTGGAATACTGAGTGCAATTCTGGACTTGCTGTACAGGAAAGACATTGTTAAACTTGAAAGAGTTCAGAAAAGATTTACGAAGGTGTTGCTGGGATTAGAGGGTTAGAGCTATAGGGGGAGGCTGAACAGGCTTGGCTGTTTTCCCTGGATTGTCGGACGCTGAGGAGTGACCTTATAGAAGTTTAAAAAAGTAAGAGGGGCATGGATAGGGTAATTAGACAAAGTATTTTTCCTGGGGTAGGGGAGACCAAAACTGGAGGGTGTATGTTTAAGATGAGAGGGGAAAGATTTAAAAGCGACCTAAGAGGCAACATTTTCATGCAGAGGATGATGCATGTATGGAATGTGCTGCCAGTGGAAGTGTGGAGGCTGGTACAATTAGAACATTTAAAAGGCATGTGTATGGGTATTTGAATAGGAAGGGTTTAGTGCTGGTTTAGTCTGGGACTAGATTAATTTAGGATGTTTGATTGGCATGAACGCATTGGACTGAAGGGTCTGTTTCCGTGCTGTACGTCTCTATAACTCTATACGTCAGCAGAGAGTTGAGTTACAGATTGACATGATTAACTGATTAGAAGAACATATTTCCAAAAGACCATAAGTGCAGGGGTGTAGGGTGTAGGTTTGCTTGCTGAGCTGTAGGTTTGATATATTACCTGGCTAGGTAACATCATCAGTGGCGACCTCCAAGTGAAGCGAAGCTGTTGTCTCCTGCTTTCTATTTATATCTTTCTCCTGGATGGGGTTCCTGGGGTTTGTGGTGATGTCATTTCCTGTCATTTCCTGTTCGTTTTCTGACATCACCACAAACCCCAGGAACCCCATCCAGGAGAAAGATATAAATAGAAAGCAGGAGACAACAGCTTCGCTTCACTTGGAGGTCACCACTGATGATGTTACCTAGCCAGGTAATGAAACGTCTGGATATCAAACCTACAGCTCAGCGAGCAAACCTACACCCTAAACCTCAACCTGAGCTACAAACCTTCACAAACCTTGCAAAAACCATAAGTGTATAAGACATGGGAGTGGAAGTAAGGCCATTCGGCCCATCGAGTCCACTTCACCATTTAATCATGGCTTTCTGGGCATTTCAACCCCACTTACCCACACTCTCCTCATAGCCCTTAATTCCTTGCGGGATCAAGAATTTACCAATCTCTGCCTTGAAGACATTTAACGTCCCAGCCTCCACTGTGCTATGTGGCAATGAATTCCACAGGCCCACCACTCTCTGGCTGAAGAAATGTGTCCTCATTTCTGTTCTAAATTGACCCCCCTCTAATTCTAAGGCTGTGCCCACAGGTCCTAGTCTCCCCGCATAATAGAAACAACTTCCCAGCATCCACCATTTCCAAGCCATGCAGTATCTTGTAAGCTTCTATTAGATCTCCCCTCAACCTTCTAAACTCTAATGAATACAATGCCAGGATCCTCAGCAGTTCATCGTCTGTTAGGCCTACCATTCCAGGGATCATCCGTGTGATTCTCCACTGGACACGCTCCAGTGCCAGTATGTCCTTCCTGAGGTGTGGGGCCCACAATTGGACACAGGATTCTAAATGAGGCCTAAATAGAGCTTTATAAAGTCTCAGAAGCACATCGCTGCTTTTATATTCCAACCCTCTTGAGATAAATGACAACATTACATTCGCTTTCTTAATCACGGACTCAACCTGCAAGTGAACCTTTTGAGAATCCTGGACTAGCACTCCCAGATCCCTTTGTACTTTGGCTTTATGAATTTTCTCACTGTTTAGGAAATAGTCTGTGTCTGTATTCTTTTTTCCAAAGTGCAAGACCTCGCATTTGCTCACGTTGAATTTCATCAGCCATTTCATTCGCCAATCTCCTAAACTGTCAGAGGCTGAATGGCCTTAGCTTCTGTTTGTTAATCAGACCACGTATTACATTTACTTAAGGTTTTACCTTATTGCATTGCTTTGGAACTGGAAAATTTTCCTTTTGAAATATATATTGAAATACTGAAAATATTTGCCTGACAGTAGTCAGCATACATCAACAGTAGCATACAGATGCAGTATAAAGGGTTTTTGATGAAACATGAATTATTGTATAAATGTTACACCAACAAAGTGCTACTGTTAATGACAGTGAGATAGAAAGCAGTCATAATTTTAACAAACTACGTCAGACCAATATTGGGACCATCAGGAAGACGAATGAACAGCGTGACTATAGTTGCTTTTAAAATGCACATATCAGTTTTGAGAAGGTTTCTCATTCAGTGGTGAGTAATCCACACTATATCTTTGGGGGGGGGGAGGGGGGTCAGGGGTAGGAGGGAGTGTCCATTGGGCGTCCATATGTTTCTAACATCATCATGAAGATAACAATGTCAATGTGAGGGAAACTGACAATAGTGTCATCTAAGCCTACAGATCGCCAATATCCTGGAGGAGATTAAACTTGAAGCAAGGCATGATCACCTCTGCCAAGTCCCTTACCTTCTCTTTGCCCCAGCATGATTTTCCAGACAAATATTCCCAGGGCCATAAGAGTGGAAAAGTCCCTTCAATGTACATTCGTGCAGTCTCGTTTTGCAAAGAGAGAGGCAAACTGTTTCTGAGGTGCTGGTTATTTCCCCAATCCTGACTTGGGATGAATTGAGAAATCTTGGGAGATTCATGAGCTGATCCATCTTAAAGGTCAAGGGATGGCAGCAAAAGGATGAGGTCATCATTTTCAGATCTGAGTTCCTTTCTACCAAGACCAGCTGCCTCTTAAGCTTCTGCAGCTATTGCATAACTAGTTATTAATGCATTGTGGTTATGGGAGCTTGCTGTGCCAATTTTAATTGTTATGTTTCAGCCATGACAACAGTAATGTTGTGTCAAAAATATTATCAGCTATAAAATTACTTAATTTCCTTTTGCTTTGTTAGAGTGAGCTCCACAATACTCTTCCTTTGTGAGTTGCAGGTGCCTACTGAATTAGCTGTCTTTATTATTAATTGCTCAGGAAGCTATTTCTGGACGGTTGTCAGAATGACATCATTGCAATAGGGAGAGCAACAGTCAGAATGATTCACACAAAATCAAAGCACATGTCGCTCCAAAAGAACAGTTTGTCATGTGTAAGGTTTGCAAAGCCAGGGGGCTCTCAATTCCGCTCTCTAAATGTTCAGACTAGTGTCAAAATACTTGTGGTTAAACGGTGTGACGTATGCCACATATCCACTTCACACATACGTGTATGCATATACAACGGACATGTGGAAACACACTCACACACAAGCACTCACATTCACGCTTACACAGACACACACAATCACATACACACACATACACTCGCATTCACACAGACACACACAATCACACACTCACACACTCCTGCACAAATCCACTCACATACTCCCATAAACACACACAGGTACATACACTCAGACTCACTCACTCTCATACAAATACTGAGATACTCACTCACACACACAGACGTTCACTCCCTCACATACACAGACATTCACTTACACCCACACTCCCTCACAGACAAACGCACTCCCACACACAGAAACTCACTTACATACACTTGCAAGCACACAGAGACACACGGTCATACACACTCTCAAACAAATACACTCACATATTCCCATACACACAGGCAGACACAAACTCTTGCACACTCACACACTCTCATATACACGCATAGACGCTTATTCACACACGCACCTCCATTCCATCCTCCCACTGTCTCATAGAGAAGCAAAGGAAGAAAGAGCTTTAAAGACAAGGAAATGTTTGTGGAATGTAATGTAGGAAATGGAGCAGAGAGAGTTTGCACAGCTAAACTAATAGAGATCAGTGTTAGGGCCCTTGCTGTTTATGGTACATATAAACAATTTAGACTTGTAAATGGGAGGGTTAATCAGTAAGTTCACAAATTTTGGTGGGGTGGTAAATAGTGGGGAAGATAGCCTTTGCTTGCAGAAGGATGGGTGGAACTGATGGGCTGGTCAGTGGCAAATGGAACCCATTGCAAATAGACACGGCACTTGGGCAGGACAAATAAGCCAAGGGAGCACATGATGAATGGTAAGAACCTGGGAAGCAGTAAGGAACAGAGGGACCTTGGTGTGCATATCCACTGGTCTCTTAAGGTAGCAGGACAGGTGGATAAATTGATTAAGAAGGCATTTAGGATACTTGCCTTTATTGGCCAACATATAGAGTTTAAGAGACAGGAAAGTTATACTGGAACTGTATAAAAAGTTGGTTCAGCCACAGCTAGAGTGTGCAGTTCTGGAATTCATATTAGGTGAGGAATGTGATGGCATTGGAGAGGAGATTTATCAGGATGTTGTCTGGGCTGGCGAACTTTAGTTGTGAAGAGAGATTGGACAGACTGGGACTGCCTTCCTTAGAGCAGAGGAGACTGAAGGAGGTTATGATTGAATTGTATAAAATATGAGGGACATAGATATGGTCGACAGGAAGAAAATTATCCCTTGTTGGAGGGTTTAGTGACCGGGGGAGGGAGTAGATTTAAGGTAAGGGACATAAGGTGTAGAGGGCATTTGTGGAAAATATTTTAACCCAGAGGGAGGTAGGAATCTGAAACTCACTGCCTGTATGGGTGGAAGAGGCAGAAACTGTCATAACATTTTTAAAAATTGAGATGTGCACTTTGCGATGCCAAGGCAGACAAGACTTTGGGATAAGTGCTGGAAAATGGATTAGAATAGTTAGATGGTTGCATTTGGCTGGCAGAGAGTTGATGGGCTGAAGAGCATTTTGTTCTGTGTTGTAAACCTCTATGACTCTTCCACCAGAGAGTAGCAACTCCAGAGGCCAGCCAGGCAGCCAATATTTGAAGAAAAGTGACAAGATCTGTAAGCAGGGACTTCATTTGTCTGACCTTTAAGCCGCAGAGATCATAAATCTCTCGAGATATTTCTCAATCCATCCTAAGACAGATTTGGGGGAGTGACCTACTGAAGAAAGGAAACTCAGAAAACTGCTTACCTCTCTGTTTGACAGCAAGTCTGTACAGTGGGGCGTTCAAGGGATTTTTCTGCTCTCACAATACCTGCACAGTACGGGATCGTTCACTTCACAATTGGCAGAAAATCATGATTGGCATCTCATGATCTTAGGAAACAGAAACATAAATAAGCCATTTGGCTGCTTGTGTCTGATTTAACTGAAACATTGTCTCAACAGTAATTTTCTTTCCATCAGAGAATCCCGACAGTATGGAAGCAAGCCATTTGGCACATTAAGTCCACACCAACCTTCTGAAGAGCATGCCATCCAGCTATCCCTGTAACGCTAATGCACCTAGCCTACACGACTCTGCACACTATAGGAAATTTAGCATGGCAAATTCATCTAACCTGTTCATCTTTGGACTGTTGGAAGAAACCGGAGCACCTGGAGGAAACCCACGCAGACACGGGGAGAATGTGCAAACTCCACACAGTCAGCTGAGAGTGGAATTGAACCCAGGTCCCTTGCACTGTGCTGCCCGATACAGTATTGTCATGTCCCTTTTTATCTTCAACAACTAGCTCCACACTTGCTTCTCAGACAAGTCTGGACCTGGTCTCACCCAATATCTAGAGTTGCTCACTATCCAGCCAGTGTTAAAAGCTTGAGATTAGTGATGGAAATTCTTGCGAATACTGAATTTGCCACTAACAATGAATGAGAGAGCAAGCAATATGAGTAAGGTAATTGGGTAAGGAATCAGCAGCTGAGCTCAATGTGTTTGCTCTCTTCTCTTTTGATGTAGGGTCAGCAAACTGAAACAAAACAAATATCCCTTTCCACAGACACTGCCTTAACTGCTGTGTGTTTCCAGCATTTCATGATTGCACAAAAACAAAAGGTACTACAGATTCTGGTGATCTAAAATAAATTCAGAATGTGCTGGAGAAACTCAGCAGGGAAACTACAGAGCTCCTGCGATGACATTTCTGTCCTGGGTCTGTTGCACTGTTCTAGTGAAGTGCAATGCCAGTGAGAGGAACAGCATTTCAGTTTTCACTGAGGCAGCCTTCAGGCCATGACGTCTGTCCTCCATTTTTATTTTAGATCCTCCTACCTTCTGCAATTTCTTGTTTACATGGGCTTTCTTAAAGTAGAGCTGAGCTATGTTCTAGTATTCATGCCTATTATTAACACTTATTCTTCATCTCTACATGGAAAGGAAAGGCTTCGAAGGATATGGGCCAAATGCAGGGAAATGGGGTTAGTGTGGATGGACATTTTGGTTGGCATGGACCAATGTGGGACAAAGGGCTTGCCTCTGTGCTACAGGACTCCATGACTCTAAGATTCTAAGAATCTATGACTCTATGACACGCCTCAACTCTCATTGCCTTTGTCCTTTTCTCTTCACTGAGAACTGTCAATGTGACATTTTAAAGAACAAACTCAGACAGGGTGGCTCCATTACACAGCACCTCCATAGGAATGGGTTTGACCTTCTTGTCATTTGCTATTTCAAAACGCCCTCTTGCTCTCTTGTCAATAGGCCTTCTCCAGTTTTCTGACAAAGCTCAACACATGCTGGAGGATAGAATGAATTCACTGAAGTCCTTTGAGACCCTAAACTGTACTCCCCATCAGTCCATCATCATAGTTGGTAGAACTGCAGGCACTTCTCAATATTAACCCTTTCAGACACTTATACATCACCAGTGCACTTGCTCCACACTTGCCTGGATGGATGAATTTCCACCCACACTCAAGAAGCTTGACACCATCCAGGACAAAGCAGCCCGCTTGATTGGCACCAAATCCACAAACGTCCATTCCCTTAACCACCGATGCTCAATAGCAACAGGGTGCACTATCTCCAAGATGCACTGCAGAAATTCACCAAAGATCCTTGGCACTTTCCAAACCCATGACCACTTCCAACTGGGAGGACAAAAGCAGCAGATTGATGGGAACAGCACCATCTTCAAGTTCCCCTCCAAGCCACTCACCATCCTGACTTGGACATTATATCACCTATCTTCACTGTCACTGGGTCAACATACTGGAATTCCTTCCCTAAGGTTCAACCCACATTAGGTGGACTGCAGCAGTTCAAGAAGGCAGCTCACTACTACATTCTCAAGGGCAACTAGGAACAGGCAATAATGCATCCCACAAGTGAATTAAGCAAAAAAAAAACCTACATATTTTACTCACGGTCTTTTTGTCTAAGTCATTAATGGCGATGCAAATGACTGAATCCATAGTATTGTTCTGCATCGGAACCCAAACCTGCCAACATGAAAATACCCAGAGTATCTCTATTTTGTGATTCCCACCTACTAATTAATCCCCCATCCATTATGCCTCAACTCCATGAGTCCTTATTTTGTGTATCAACCTTTTGTGTGGCATCTGATCAAATGACTTTTGAAACTTTTAAGAATACTCCATTAGCAGGTGCCAGTTACTTGACGGATTAGGGCTATTTTGTATCTCACCCCATTCACCCCCTTTGATCCCATAACCGTTTCCAAATGAACGTTGAGCCATCTTCATTTCGGAATTTCCAATTGAGTCTCCTCCACACATCTCTCACGACCCCTTCCCCATCTCCACACCCCCCCCCCCCCCACCCCCATCCCGCGTCTTCCAAATCAACCTCAGTGAACTTTCCAAAAGGGGAAGTTCCAGATCTCCACTAGTTTTTGTGTGAAGAAGTTCTCCTTTATTTCACCACTGAACTTAACTGAAAAGCTGGTTGGCACAGCAGCTCAGTGGTTAGCACCGCTGACTCGCAGCAGCAGGGACCCAGCCTTGATTCCAACCTCTGGTTACTGTCTGTGTGGTGTTTGCGCATTCTCCCTGTGTCTGTGTGGGTTGCTCTGGTTTCCTCCCACAGGAGTGCAGGTTGGATGGATTAGCCATGGGGCATACAGGCTAGCAGTGTGGATCTGGATGGGATATTCTTTGGAGGGGTGGTGTGGCTGAATGGCCTGCTTCCACACTGTAGGCATTCTATGATGCCTTACCTTGAACATATACTTTGGGGAAGTCAATGACCTAGTGGTATTGTTGCTGGTGAACCAAGGCAACTTCTGGGAATAAAACAAAGAACTGTTCCTGTTTCAGTTTTTGTTTCTGTTTTAGTTACTATTCCATGGACCAGGGGGTTTGCATCTTGCCATGGCAGATGATGGAATTTGAATTCAACAAAATATCTGGAATTAAGAGTCTAATTCGGACCATCAAACTGTCAGGAAAATCCCATATGGGTCATAAATGTCTTTTAAAGAAGGAAACTGTTTTCCTTCCAAGTTACCCCAGACCACAGCAATGTGATTGATTCTTGACAGCCCCCTGGCAATTAGGGTGGGCAGGAAATGTTGACCTAGCCAGTGGCAACCACATCACATGAATGAATGAAAAGCTCTCTGTGGGAGAGAATTCCAAATGTTCACAACCCACTGAGTGACAAAATAATTTCTCCTCGTCTCAAACTTTAGAGGCATTCCCATATTTTTAAATTCTAACTTATAGAGACTAAGTTTCAGGTCAATGACCATCTGTCAGAATTTCAACATGGCATGTCGCGTTTGAGGTCAACATTTTTGAAGTATGCCTTTCGAGAGTCATAGAGTCAGACAGCATGGATACAGACACTTCAGACTAACTAATCCATGCCGACCATAATCTTGAACTAAACTAGGCCCACTTGCCTGCATTTGGCTCAATCCCTCCAAGCATTTCATATTCTTGTACTTATCTAAATGTCTTTTGAATGGTTTAACTGCACCCACATTCACTACTTCCTCAGGAAGTTCATTGCACACAAATTGCCTCTCATGCCTTTTTTAAATCTTTCTCCTCTCACCTTAAAATATGCCCCTGGTCTTGAAATCTCCTATCCTAGGGAAAAGACATATGCCAGTCACCTTATCCATTTCCCTCATGATTTTATAAATGTCTATAAGGTCACTGCTCAACCTCCTACATTCCAGTGAAACAAGGCTCAGCCCATAACTCAAACTCTCTATTCCCAGCCACATCCTGGTAAATCTTTTCTGAATCCTCTCCAATTTAATAATATCCTTCCTATAGCAGGGCGACCAGAACTCCACAGCACTCCAAAGGGGGCCTCACCAACGTCATGTACAACCTCAACATGACATCCCAACTCCTATACTCAAAGGTTTGAGTAATGAAGGCAAGCATGCTAATTGTCTTCTTCACCTCCTGACCTATATGTGATATGAACTTCAAAGAATTATGTACTTGAATCCTGTGGTCTCAACACTACCCAAGGCCCTACTTTTACTTGTTTATGTCTTGTCCTGAGGTTCAGCACAAAATGCAATACCTCGCCTTTATCCAAATTAATCTCCATCTGCTACTCTTCAGCCAATTAATCCAATTGATCAAAATCTCTTTGCAATCTTAGATAATCTTCTTCACTATCCACTATAGCATAAATCTTGGCGTCATCTGCAAACTTAAAACCCATGCCTTCTATATTCTCACCTAAATCATTTGTATAAATGGCAAAGAAAAGTGCACCCAGCACCAATCCCTGTGGAACACTGCTGGTCACAGGTCTCCAGACCGAAAACAATCCTCCACCATCTCTCTGTCTCCTGCTGTTAAGCCAATTTTGTATCCAACTAGCAAGCTCATCCTGAATCCCATGTGACCTGAATTTACTAATTAGTCTACCTGTGTTCTTCCCAGCCTCCTGCTTGTCTACCTCATCAATCTTCTTGGCTACTTCCTGAAGAAGGGCCTGTGCCCGAAACGTCGAATCTCCTGTTCCCTGGATGCTGCCTGACCTGCTGTGCTGTTCCAGCAATAAAGTTTCAACTACTTCCTCAAAAAGCCATATTGTCTATCCCTAAGCGCATCTCATGTGACCTGAATTTACTAATTAGTCTACCTGTGTTCTTCCCAGCCTCCTGCTTGTCTACCTCATCAATCTTCTTGGCTACTTCCTCAAAAAGCCATATTGTCTATCCCTAAGCGGTCCTTGCCTCTCCAAGTGCACATAAATCCTTCAACAACTTACCCACCACTGAAGTCAGACACACATGTCTGTAGATTCCAGACTTCTCCTTACAACCCTTCCGAAACAAAGACACACCATTAGCCACCTTCCAGTTCTCCACCACCTCACCCATGGTTATAAATGATACAAAAATGTCTCCAAAAGGCTCTTCAATTTCCTCCCTATGTTCCCAGAAAGTTCTCGGATACACTAAACCAGGTCCCAGAGATTTAGCCACTTTTATATTTTCCAGGACCTCCCTCACTTGCTCTTCTGTCACGTGAACAGTTTTCAAAGCCTCAATATTTATTTCTCTGAGGTCTCTCACCTCCAGGTCTTTCTCCTCAGTAAATATTGACATGAAATATTCATTGACTATCTCTCCACACAAAAGTGACCTCTTTGATCTTTAAGGGACCGTACTCTCTTTCCAGCTGCTCCATTGTCGTTTATGTATGCTTTTCCTAATTCATTCACAGCATGACGGCATCATTGACATTTATTGCCCATCCTTAATTGCCCAGAGGGCAATTAAGAGCCAACCACATTGCTGTGGGTCTGAAGTTTCATGTATGCCAGATCTGGTGAGGGCAACAGATTTCCTTCCATAAAAGAACATTATTAAACCAGATGGATTTGTACGGCAGTCAAAATGGTCATCATTAGACTCTTAATTCTAGATTTTTATAAAAGATTGAACAGAAACACCACCCCTTATTGACACAGGACTCAAACCTGGGTCCTTAGACCAACAGCCCTGTGACAATGCCACAAGGCTATCACCTCCCCAGCTAGTTAAGGAACCTCTTTGGATTATCCTTAACCTTATTTGCCAAGGCTTTCTCATATCCCTCTCTGCCTTCCTGATCTCTCTCTTAAGAATGTCCCTACACTCTTTTGTACTGTCCAGAAAAATCATTCAGTTTACTCTGCCTGCCTCTGCAGTATGGAGAAGGGATCTGCAGCCTGTCACAGAGAAATTGCATCTCAGTTTTAATCAAATCTCTTGTGTCATGTTAAAAAAAATTCCACATGTCCTTTAGGTGCAGTGTCAACATTTTTTGGAGACTGAGCCAGCCTCAGTTGGTTTCGGTTTTACTATAAATCTCTGGGCATGCATATCCTGTTTTCAAAAATACAAGGAAGCCACATGTGACCATTCAATCAACACATTCCTGAGTTTCAATTCTTTGCTGCAGGGAACGATAAGCCGCAACTTGCATTCTCAGAGCGTTCCTCACTGAAATACCCGAAACACTCCTGTCACTTGCCCCTCGTGGGTGGGGGTATCGAGGGTGGGGGGAGCTGAAACTTGTTTGCCTGAATGTGAGACCTGGGATTTCATCACAATTACTCTGAACTCTGATGAACTACAGTCTACAAATTAAAAGAAATATTAGCGTCAGTACATCGCATAGAATTAGTTGGGGAAAGCAGCTTGAGGTAAGTTTAGTGGCATGTTGCATGACAATTCGTACTCATTCTTTCAGGAAACCTTTGCCATCATGTCTTGCCTATTCCTGGTTACCTCTGATCATAGACTCGTAGAGTCATAGGGATGTACAGCATGGAAACAGACACTTCAGTCCAACTCGTCCATGCCGACCAGATATCCTAAATTAATTTAGTCCCATTTGCCAGCACTTGGCCCAAATCCCTCTAAATCCTTCCTATTCATGTACCCATCCAGATGCCTTTTAAATGGTGTAATTGTACCAGCCTCCACCACTTCCTCTGGCAGTTCATTCCATACACACACCACCCTCTATGTGAAAAAGTTGCCCTTTAGATCCCTTTTAAATCTTGCCCCTCTCATGTTAAACCTGTGCCCTCAAGTTTTGGACTCTCACTACCCAGGGAAAAGACCTTGTCTATTAACCCTATCCATGCCCTTCATGATTTTATAAAACTCTACAATGCCACCCCTCAGCTTCGGATGCTCCAGGGAAAACAGTCCCAGCCTATTCAGCCTTTCCCAGGAGCTCAAATCCTCCAATCCAGGCAATATCCTTATAATTTTTTTCTGAACCCTTTCATGTTTCACAACATCTTTTAGATGGGAAGGAGACCAGAATTGCATGCAGAATTCCAAATGTGGGCTAATCAATGGCCTGTACATCTGCAACATGACCTCCCAACTCCTATACTCAATGCACTGACCAATAAAGGCAAGCATACCAAATGCCTTCTTCACTACCCTGTCCACCTGTGGCTTCATTTCAAGGAACTATGTGCACTGCAAAGTCTCTTTGTTCAGCAACACTCCCCAGTACCTTACTACTAAGTGTATAAGTCCTGCCCGGATTTGCCTATATGCTGAGCCTTCTTTTTGAATCACTGTAGTCCTTGAGGGCTAAATTATTTTCATTCCTTTGAGTAGTTTGATGTGAGGGGGTGATCTGGAAGGCAACAATAAAACAACCAAATAAACAAAGAACTGGGGATGCTGAAGATCTGAAATGAAAACAGGAATTGTTGATGAAACACAGCAGGTCTAGCAGTATCTGTGAGGAGAAAGCAGAGTTAAAATAAGAACGTACGAACATAAGAGCTAGGAGCGGGAGTAGGCCGTCTGGCCCCTCAAACCTGCTCTGCCATTCAATAAGATCATGGCTGATCTCTTCATGGACTCAGCTCCACTTACCCACCCGCTCACCATAACCCTTAATTCCTTTATTGTTCAAAACTCTATCACCACCTTAAAAATATTCAACGAGGTAGCCTCAACTGTTTCACTGGGAAAGGAATTCCACAAAATCACAACTCTTTGGGAGAAGACGTTCCTCCTCAACTCAGTCCTCAATCTGGTCCCCCTTTATTTTGAGGCTATGCTCCCTGGGTCTCGTTTCACCGTCCAGTGGAAACAATCTCTCTGCTTCTAACTTAACTGGCCCCTTCATAATTTTATATGTTTCTATAAGATCCCCTCCCATTCTTCTAAATTCCACTGAGTGTAGTCCCAGTCTACTCAATCTCTCCTCGTAAGCCAACCCCCTCACCTGCAGAATCAACCTTGTGAACCTCCTCTGTAGCTCCTCCAGTGCCGGTACATCCTTTCTGAAGTAAGGAGACCTGAACTGTAGACTGTATTCCAGGTGTGGCCTCACCAACACCCAATACAGCTTCAGTGTAACCTCCTTGCTTTTAGACTCCATCCTTCCAGCAGTAAAGAACCAGTATTCCTTTTGTCTTCTTCATATGTTTTGAGACTGGTGACTCCTCATCAGACTAAACATCCATGTTGTTGTAAGACCGGTATTACCTATAACTGGGTCTGAATAACAACAACAAAGTTCCTCCTCAAAAGGAGAAGAAGACACATGAGGCACATTCAGTCCATCGAGTGATGCTGGCTGTCAGAACAATCCATTCAATCTCACTTGTTTACTTTCCTCAGAAATTCATCCCAAGGAAGAAGAAACATACGAAGGGAACTATGACTGACAATGGAAGCAAAAGAAAAAGCGTACAATGCGGTGAAGATTACTCGGAAGCCAAAGGATTGGGAAGTCTTTAAAAAATCAGCAGGAGATAACTAAAAAAAGCAATAAGGGGGCGAGAATATGAAATATGAGGATAAGCTAGTTAAGAGTAGAAGTTATAGAATCCCTGCAGAATGGAAACAGGCCATCTGGTCTACACTGACCCTCTAAAGAGTAACCCATCCAGACCCATTCCCCTAACCTATTACTCTACATTTACCCTTGACTAATGCACCTAACCTACACATCCCTGGACACTATGGGCAATTTAGCATGGCCAGTTCACCCTAACCTGCACAACTTTGGGCTGAGGGAGGAAACCCACACAGACAGGGGGAGAATGTGCAAACTCCACGCAGACAGTTGCCCGAGGCTGGAATCGAACCTGGGTCCGTGGCAGTGTGAGGCAGCAATGCTAAACACTGAGCCACCGTAAGAATTTCTTAGATGTTCAAAAGGCAGGAGTGGACATTGGATTGCTGGAACATGAGGCTAGAGGAATCATGGGGAACAAAGAAATAGCAGAGAAACTGATTGGGAACTTTGCATCAGTCTTTACAGTGGAAGACTCCAACAGCATACCAAAACTTTAAGAGAGTCAGGGGTAGAGGTGAGTGTCATGGCTGTCAATATGGAGGAGGTGCTGGGGAAGTTGAAAGGTCTGCAGGTGGATAGATCAACTAGACCAGATGGACTATAGACCAGAGCTCTGAAGATAATAGCTGAGGAGATTGTACAGGCACTGGAGTCGGAACATGTAACTATGGGCAAGAGGGTTCGGAGGTAGTGCTGAAGGAGCTTGAGCTTGACTAACAGGTTTGAGATTCTTGCTCTCTGTGCAGATGAGTATGGGGGTTGTAGGGAGGTGATACAGGGAGTCTTTCAAGAGGGGAGAAAGGAAAAATGTAGTTGGCATTGGCAATACTATAGTCAGGGGAATAGACACTGTTCTGTGTGGTCAGGAGCGAGAGTCCCAAAGTCTGTGTTGCCTGTCTAGTGCCTCAGGTCGGGTTATCTCATCAGGGCTGCACAGGAACTTAGGGTTGGAGGAGAAGGGTCCATCGTAGACACCAATGATATAGGTAGAAAGAGGAAAGAGGTTCTGCTGAGGAAATAAGAGCAGCTAGGGGCGAAATTAAAAAGCAGAACCAAAAAGATAACAATTTCTAGATTACAACCAGAGCCATGAGAACATTGGCACAGGGTCAACATGTTGAAAGAGGGATGTACATGACTCAAAGTTTGATGTTGGAAAATTGGGAATCAAGTTCATGAGAAATTGGCACCAGTACGGTGAATGGAAGGAGCTCTGTCCAATGATATGGGCTCCACCTGAATTGTGCTGGGACCAAAGTCCTGGTAAATCGCATAACCGGGGCTGTGGCTAGGGCTTTAACCGTAAAAGTGGGGAGTGGGTTCAGTTGCATGGAAAATTATGAAAAGGTTAAGAGAGGGAGGGCTTAGCAGAGATTATTTAAATTTTCCAGAGGACAGAAAGCAGAGAAAGGATTAGGAATCAGACTTCAGGTACATCAGATACGGAGATAACTATGATAATGGGGCAGTCAACACAAAATTGAGGGTGTTGCATTTAAATGAGCTTGTAGTACAGATTGAAATTGACAAGTACAATGTTGTGGTAATCACAGGAAGAGGGCTTTTGTTTATTCATTCCCAGGATGTGGGCATTCATTGCCCATCCCTAATTGCCCAGAGGGTAGCTGAGAGTCAACTACATTGTTGTGGGTCTGGAGTCACATATAGGCCCTGCTAGGTAAGGATGGCAGTGACCTTCCCTAAAGGACATTAGTCTGCGAAGGAATCAGGGCTGGGAGCTAAATATCCAAAGATACATGCCCTTTCAGAAGGACAGGCAGATCGGCAAAGGGGGTGGTATTGCCTTGTTAGTAAGAAATTCAATCAATAGCAAAAAGTGGTATTGAGTTGGACGTTATAGAATCTGTGTGGGTAAAGCTGAGGAACCACAAAGGAAAAAAGACCCTGAGGGATGTTGTGTACAGGTCTCCTAGCAGTAGTCAGGGTTTGGGCAAGAAAACAAATCAGGAGATAGGAAAGATATGCACAAAAAGTACTGTTACAACAATCATGGGGGAACTTCCACAAGAATTTGAGGAATGTCTATGAGGTGTTTTTTTGGAACAGCTTGTAGCACACCTGGGAACAGGCAATCCTGGATCTGATGATGTGCATTGATGCAGTCTTAATTCGGAAACTTAAGGTGAAGGAAACTCTCAGAGGCATCGGATGATAGAATATGCACTCCGGAACTTGCCGCTCCCCTAGCCAAGCTGTTCCAGTACAGTTAGAACACTGGGATATACCTGACAATGTGGAAAATTGCCCATGTATGTTCTGTACATGAAAAGCAGGACAAATCCAACCTAGCCAATTACCACCCCAATATCAATCAGTAAAGTGATGGAAGGTATCGCCAACAGTGCTATCAAACAACACCTGCTCACTAATAACTTGCCTGGTACCCAGTGATGCCCAGTTTGGTTTCTCCAGGGCCACTCAGCTCCTAATCTCATTACAGCTTTGGTTCAAACAGACAAAAGGTCTGAATTCCAGAGGGGAGGGGAGAGTGATGGCCCCTAACATTAAGGCTGCGTTCTACCGTGTGTGGCATCAAGGAGCCCGAGCAAAATTGGAATCAAAGGGTATCAGGGGAAAAACTCTCTGACAGTTAGAGTCATCACTGACACATAGGAAAATGGTTGTGGTTGCTGGAGGTCAGTTATCTCAGCTCCAAGCTATCGCTACAGGAGGCCCTCAGGGTAGTGTCCTAGGCCCAATCTACTTCAGCTGCTTCATCAATGACCTTTCCTTCATCATAAGGTCAGAAGTGAGGATATTCATCAATAATTGCACAATGAATTGAATTGAATTTATTGTCATGTGTACCGAGGCACAGTGAAAAGTTTTGTCTTGCGTGCAATACAGGCAGACCACATATTTAAATAGCATAGATAAATAAATAATAGGTAAACAGCGGCAAAAACAAAAACACAGGTACATGCGAATGTTAAGAATTTGTGAGTCCATTCAGTATTCTAACAGCAGTAGGGTAGAAACTGTTTCAAAACCGGCTGGTGCGTGTGTTCAGGCTTCAGTACCTTCTCCCCGATGGTAGAGATTATAGAAAAACATTGCCGGGGTGGGGTGGATCTTTGAGAATGCTGGCGGCCTTTCCTTGACAGCGAGCCTGGTAGATGGACTCTATAGATGGGAGGTTGGCTTTTTTGATTATCCGGGCCGAGTTCACCACTCTCTGTAACCGTCTCCAATCTTGAACGGTACAGTTGCCACACCAGGTAGTGATACATCCAGACAGAATACTCTTGATGGCACACCTATAAAAGTTGGCAAAGGTATTCACCATCATGTTAAATTTCCTCAGCTACCTGAGGAAAAAGAGACGCTGTTGGGCCTTTGTAACCAGTGCAAAGCCAGGGACAGCATAAAAGCCAAAGAAAAAGCTATGAAGTGGTGAAGATTCATGGAAAAGCAAAGGATTGGGAAGCCATTAAAAATCAGCAGAGGATAACTAAAAAAAGCAATGGAGTGGGGTGGGGGTTGGGGGTGAAGATGAAATATAAGGATAAGTTAGCGAGTAATATAAAAGAAGATTGCAAGAGATCTTTTTTTAGATATTCAGATATAGTACTTACTTTTGTCATTGTAGTTAGGAATACCGAATGAGATTGAGACATCTGATTTTGATGAGGAGTGGGTAAGTTTCCAAGATTATTGTCTGTTAGAAATAGCGGGAGAACTCAGCCCCATGGAATGCTCCTCCTGCAGAATGTGGGAAATCAGGGACACTCCCAGTCTCCATGGTGGCCAGTTATGTAGGAAACGTGTTCAGCAGCAGCTTCTGATTTGCCACATGGACCGCCTGGAGCTGTGGATGGACTGACGTTGGAGCATCCATGAGACTACAAATGTTGTGGATAGCACGTTTAGCAAGTTGGTCACACCTCCAGTAATGGCTACACAGTCAGAGAAGAGTTGGGTGACCACCAGGAAGATGAGTAAGCACGGGCAGCAATGTGCAGGAGTTCCCGGTGGCTATTCCGCTCTCAGAGCAAGTATACTGTTTTGGATACTGTTGGGGAGAATGGCCTCCCTGGGGAAAGCAGCAGGGTCAGCCAGATCAGAGGCATTGCAATTAACTCTGCTGTACAGCAGGGAGGGTCGATGTGTAGGCGAGCGGCAGTGATAGGAGACTCTGTCACCAGGGTCACAGACGGACCTTTGCGTTACTGTCAGTGAGACTCCAGGATGGTGTGTTGCCTTCCTTCTGCCAGAGTCAAGGGTGTCTCTGATTGGACACAGGTTATTCTGGGGGGGGGGACAGTGACTAGCCAGAGTTTGTGGTCATTATTGGTACTAAACAACATCAGCAGCAGGAGAGGGATGAGGTCCTGCAAAGGGAGCTAAGCAGCAAGTTGACAAAACAAGATTTCTCATCTCAGGATTGCTCCCTGTGCCAAACACTAGTGAGACCCGAAATAAGAAGGAAATACAGATGAACACATTTGGATTAGATTCCCTACAGTGTGGAAACAGGCCATTCAGCCCAACACATCCACACCGACTCTTTGAAGAGTAACCCACCCAGACCTATTCCCCTAAAGTCACCCCTGACTAATGCATCTAAAACTATGGGCATGGTCAGTTCACCTTTGGATTGTGGGAGGAAACCAGACCATCCAGAGCAAACCCGCACAGACACAGGTCCCTAAGTAGCAGTGCTGACTACTGAGCTACTGTGCCAACCATTGGCTAAAGAGTTGGTGTGGGAGGAAGGACTTCCCATCTCGAATCATTGGGAATCTCTTCCAGAGCAGCTGGGACATGTACAAGAAGGACGGGTTGCACCTACACTGGAGGGACATCAATGTCCCAACAGGGAGGTTTACAAGTGCCACTCAGGAGAGTTTAAACTAGCGTGGCAAGGTACTGTGGGAACCAGAGCAGCAGATCAGCATATAGAGTGATTGACAAGAAGAGAAGGGCTAACTCCTGTAAACCCAATGGGATGAATAGGCAGGGTCTTTGCAAAACTGCTTGCTTAGTTTGAGCCTACTCAGATGATTACAACATCCCTGCTATGCATTGAATTGCCATTTGGTGAGTCATTGTGTGGAGTTTGCGCATTCTCCCCACGTCTGCTCTGATTGGTCCGATTTCCACCCATAGTCCAAAGATATGCAGGTTAGATGGATAAGCAGGTTAGAGGGATGGTGCTTTTCCAGCACCACTCTAATCTTGACTCTGATCTCCAACATCTGCAGTCCTTATTTTCACCAGGTTAGATGGATAGGCCATGCTAAATTGTCCAGGGTGTCCAGAGTTGTGCAGGGTAGTTGGATTAGCTGTGGTTAATAGAAACAAGATGGGCTGCTCTTCAGAGGGTTGGTGCAGACTCGAAAGCTAAGCTAAAACCCTGGTGCTGTGAGAGCCTGGCCCCACCCATTCAGGCTGCTTCTATTGTTCCAACTTTAAAAAAAACCTAAGGCCTCACAAGCTGTTTATTGGTTGGCTACAGACTGCTGGCCACCTCTGTGTCAACCTCTCTTCATAAACACAGCACAAAATACACCTCTTAAAGCCATAGTATAGTCACACTTCTTAAATAAGGGTGCTACGTTAGCCATTTTCCAGTCATCTGGGAGCTTGTCTGTAGCCGTAACATTACATTCTACATTCTGTTCTCTTACCCTGATGCCCTTCTGATTTATCTGGTTAGCACGTTAAGCAATACTTTACACCCTATCTTGGTGCATGTGACAATAATAAATGGAATGAAATCAAACTGAAATCGAACCATATGCAGAGATTAGAAATAAGAGGTGAGTCCAAAAAGATTTTAAAACATTTCAAAGAAGCTTCACAGATCAGTTTCTGAATTTTTCACGAACAGCTAGTAGATGAACCTTGTCATAATGCAGTGGAGATTACTGGCAACATCGACTTTGGCATCTGAACAGTCAGTTTCATGATTCTTCATTTTACAGATGAATTAAAATTCTCTCGTTCTGATTCTTATTGACCGTAATTGAATTTGAACATTCAGGATAAGAGATAGCCTTTCATTTGTTCTGCTTCCTTCTGTCTGAAACACTCAGAAAGAGTTTTTCATCTGAAAACTAGAGGAAGGACCTTCAGCTGTGAGAGTCACACAACAGAAACACTCAAACCTAGGTTGATCTCGAACCTAGGTTGGTATATACAGGAGTGTCCAGTCCCATAAGTACACTCCAGTAGAGATGAAACTGTTTTCTTACCCATTCTCCTTATGTACCCTTCAAAGGGAAAGAAAAATGTGAGTGAAGTTTGGGACACCTGAGGGTGGCTTGCTGTTGAGCAGAGGGCCATCAGTCACTCATTACATTTACAGGCATAAGAGATCAGAAAGAGTCCCTTTTGATTTGCATCACCCCCATTTGAAGCACTGTCGTTTGAAGTTGGCATCCATAGGTGTGAAATTATATATTCTTTCTGTGAAGGAATTTCCAATCAAAAGGGAATGTTCACTAAGTCTAAATTCATAGAATCCCTACAGTGTGGAAACAGGCCATTCGGCCCATCCAGTCCAGACTGACCCTCTGAAGAGCGTCCCACCCTTTAAACTTGCATTTCCCATGGCTAATCTACCTAGCCTACACATCCCTGGACACTATGGGCAATTTAGCATGCCCAATCCATCTAACCTGCCTATCTTTGGATTGTGGGATTGTAGGAGGAAACTGGAACACCTGGAGAAAACCCACACAGACAGTTGCATGAGGCTGAAATCGAACCTCATTCCTGGTGCTCTGAGGCAGCAGTGCTAACCACTGAGCCACCATGCTACACCCCTCATTGGATGAGGCTGAACAAGCTGATATAGAGTTATGTCATATAATTGAGTGAGTTTAAACCTAAGCTAGACCTAGAGGAATTCCAGAAGGCCATTAAATTAAAAATGAGAAGCAGACGAGGAATTAGAGAACTCCTCTCAAGCTGTCAACAAAGATTACAACAATTAGTGGTATCACTCAAATACCATCAAGAAGTAATTAGATTAGATTACTTACAATGTGGAAACAGGCCCTTCGGCCCAACAAGTCCACACCAACCCGCAACCCACCCTACATTTACCCCTTCACCTAACACCATGGGCAATTTGGCGTGGCCAATTCACCTAACCTGCACATTTTTTGGATTATGGGAGGAAACCAAAGAACCCGGAGGAAACCCACGCAGACACGGGGAGAATGTGTAAACTCCACTCAGAGAGTTGCCTGAGGCGGAGAATTGAACCTGGGTCTCTGGTGCTATGAGGCAGCAGTGCTAACCACTGTGCCACCGTGCCGCCCAAAGTATTCACCATATCTCAAGCAATTCTTTTCCCAGGACAGGTAAGACTCGAAAAAGCCCAAGGACATAAAAGGTGATATTCTTACTGATCAGGTCTTCACATGGGTGTGGTACAATTTGGCAAAATGTGCGTATGTGCCAGATCCTGGGAAAACTACAACATCCAATATAAACTTTTATTGCGACACCAATTTTTATACCAATATTCCCAATACCAGTTTTTGAGGAATCACTTAATGGGGTGTTAGTAGACTGTGTAGAACATTGAGCGAAAACAATGGTGGGACATCAGTATATCCTAACCGTGTGGGTATGGTTCCTCAATTTGCAAAGATTGGGCTCTTGATAATAATTACGATTAATGTAGTGCTGAACAAATTAACCCAATTCTTTACTTGTTGTGCATTACTGATGAAGATCCATTGGATTTAAGGTTCCAATTTTATGACTAAAGTTTTTATCAGGTTATGGGTAGTTTGAGTTTAATACACTTAAAGGATTCAGTAAAGCACCAACAGACACAAGGAGCTCTCTGAGATGCCATCAAATCCTGATTAGTGCATACTGTCATGAATATCCTCATGACTGGGACAAAGGATTGGAATCTCATTGCAACATGTCAATCAATTGACGAGATGCCGTTTATCCTTTCAAATTATTTATTGGAAAAGACATACAAGGTCCTCTGAAACAAAGAAAAGTTTTTAGGCCAGATAGATGATATTAGCATTACGATATTAGCATATGGGCTGGCTCTTATCAAAGTTTGGTCGGGTCTGTTTTGTTGAGTTTCTTGGAGGTTTCTCTTGCAAAGCCTGGTGGGTTTTCTCACATGATAGTCCCAAACCTGCCTTATTAAGCACCGACCTAGCCCCAACAGTGCCCCTTCCTCCAATGTTTGACTGATTCTCCCACTCACTGTGACCAGAAGCACACGCCATTGCCTGGACACTCCAGCATGTGCTACTATCCCTGATGGCAGTAGCAAATTTAAAAGGCTGTTGCATATCTGGTTAAGCACTGGTATTCTAGAGCAGCACTGAGCAGTTCCATACCTTCTTCCAGGACACAGCAAAGAAAGGGACATTGGGTAATCCACTATATGGAGAGGGTCTTTGAGGTCCTGTTGGACAGGGTGGCACAGAGAAAGGCTGTCCTCTTCTCTCAGGCTAGGCCTGATATGCTGGACACCAGAGTTTAGATCAGAGTGGTGCTGGAAAAGCGCAGCAGGTCGGGCAGCATCCGAGTAGTAGGAAAATCGACGCTCGGGCAAAAGCCCTTCATCAGCAATGGAGGCAGGAAGCCTCCAGAGTGGAGAGAGAAATGGGGGCGGGGAGAATGTAGCAAAGAGTACACTAGGTGAATGGGGGTGGTGATGAAGGTGATAGGTCAGAGGGAGGGTGGAGTGGATAAGTGGGAAGGGAGATTGGCAGGTAGGACAGGTCATGAGGGCAGTGCTGAGCTGGAAGGTTGGAACTGGGGTAAGGTGGGGGGAGGAGAAATGAGGAAACTGGTGACGTCAATGGCATCAATGTGGATTTACCTATTGTACTCCTTGCTACCTTCTCTCCACCCCCCACCCCCACCCCCGCCCCCATTTATCTCTCCAACCTGGAGGCTTCCTGCCTCTATTCCTGATGAAGGGCTTTTGCCCGAAACGTTGATTCTCCTGCTCCTCGGATGCTGCCTGAGCTGCTGTGCCTGCCAGCCTTGTCTGAAGGTGCCACTCAGGTGAGTATTGTCTCAGTTCAGTTGAACACAATGCAGAGGAGTGCAGGAAGAAACTCAATGAACTGGCTTTCATAATAATTAGAATTAGAATTAGGATTATTGTCACTGTACTCTAGTACAGAGTACAGTGAAATGGGTACAATGTCACCACACAAGGTTCTATCTCAGGTACAAAAATCTTAGGTACTAAAGTAGATTCGGTACAAAAATGGAGAAATAAAGAAAAAAGCTAAAAGCTCTACCTTACAGTTCGTCATAATATAAATTAGGGAGATAAAGAAATGAAGTTAGTGAAAAACGTTGTGTTCCTTTTCTAACCTGCAGTTCCTCCACACTGTGTGCTTTCTTTATGTGAACTGGCTCTCCCCAAGCTGCCAGACTCGAGATATATGACAGGTTGACCAAACTGAACCCCAATTCTCCAGGCAATTCCACCGGGTCCCCAGTCCATAGACCCTCAGCCACCCCCCTCAACTCAGACCTACTGACCACCAGCCACCGCCCCCAACTCGGGCCTACTGACTATCGGCTGCCCAACTCAACTCGGGCCTACTGACCACCAGCCACCCAACTCAATTTGGGCCTATCAACTACCGGCCACCCAAACTCAACTCGGGCCTACTGACCACCAGCTGCCCCCCTCAACCTGGGCCCGCTGACTACCAGCCACCCCCCTCAACTCGGGTCTACTGACCACCAGCTACCCCCCTTAACTCAGGCCTACTGACTATCGGCCGCCCAACTCAACTCGGGCCTACTGACCTCCAGCTGCCCCCCTCAACTTGGGCCCACTGACTACCAGCTGCCCCCTTAACTCGGCCCTACTGACCACCAGCCACCCAAACTCAACTCGGGCCTACTGATTACCAGCTGCTCCCCTCAACTCGGGCCTACTGACCACCAGCTGCCCCCCCAATTTGAGCCCACTGACTACTAGCTACCCAAACTCAACTGGGGCCTACTGACCACCAGCCACCCCCTCAACTCAGGCCTACTGACTATCGACTGCCCAACTCAACTCGGGCCTATTGAACACCAGCCGCCCCCCTCAACTCGGGCCTATTGACCACCACCAGCCCAACTCAACTCGGACCAACTGACTACCAGCCAATCAACTCAACTCGGGCATACTGACCACCGGCCGCCCAATTCAATTCGGGCCTACTGACCACCAACCACCCCCCTCAACTCGGGCCTACTGACCACCGGCCACACAATCAACTTGGGCCTACTGATCACCAACCACCCCCCTCAACTCAGGCCAACCGACTATTGACCACCCAACTCAACTCAGGCCTACTGACTACCAGCTTCCCCCCTCAACTCGTGCCTACTGACCACCAGCCACCCCCTCAACTCGGGCCTACTGGCTATCGACCGCCCGAATCAACTCGGGCCTATTGAACACCAGCCGCCCAACTCAACTCAGACCTACTGACCATCAGCCGCCCAACTCAACTCGGGCCAACTGACTACCAGCCAATCAACTCAACTCGGGCATACTGACCACCGGCTGCCCAATTCAATTCGGGGCTACTGACCACCAAACACTTCCCTCAACTCGGGCCTACTGACCACCGGCCGCACAATCAACTTGGGCCTACTGATCACCAACCACCCCCCCTCAACTCAGACCAACCGACTATTGGCCACCCAACTCCACTCGGGCATACTGACTACCGGCCATCCCACATAACTCAGACCTACTGACCACCAGCCACCCCACTCGTGCTCAGGCTGAATGACCACCTGCCACCTCACTCGGCTTGGTCCTACTGATCACCAGGCGCCCAATTTGGCTCGCACCTACTGACCACCGCCGCCCCACTTGGCTCCTGCCTACTAACCATCATTTGCCCCACTCGGCTTGGGCCTACTGACCACTGGCCATCTCCCTAGCTTGGGTCCACTGACCACTGGCCACCCCACTCAGTTCAGGCCCACTTACCACCAGCGCCCCCAACTCGGCCTGGGCCTACTGACTGCTAGACGCCCAACTCAGCTTGGGCCTAACGACTGCTGGCTGCCCTGATTGACTTGAGCCTAACAGCCTGCTGAACTTCCTGCTTGGCTCCGGCATGCCAACCACTGGCCATCCCGCTCATAATTAGAACCAGGACAACAAGGGGACTGAGCAAGCCCACTTGCAAAATGTAAAGTAGGCTGCAGAGACAAGCGAGGGTGTACAGCTCCAGCCATCTCTGATGGAGATGTAGGAGAAGCCTCTCCTCATTTGAAATCTGGCATAACAGGTGAAGGCAGCAATCCAATGCCTGAAGATGTACCGAATTGAAGGCAGTCAAAGAAGTTGGTGTCCCAACTGTTTTAGCCCTGAAACCTGACGATCCAACCAGATTGTGTGTAGACTACAGAAAGGTCAACCTCATAACAGAGGCACACTCCCATCTAGTTCCTCACTTGGAAGACCCCATTACTAGACAGTGCCAGATTTTTCGATAAAACAGATTTGTTTCCCTGGGCTAAAGAAATATCAGCCTCTGTCACACAAGATGGCCTTTTCATTGTCAAGTGATGACATTTTAGCTATAAAAAAAGGCGCAGACATGTTTCAAGGGGTAACCAATGTTTCTAATTGTGTAGTTTGTTGTAATGATTAGATTAGATTCCCTACAGTGTGGAAACAGGCCCTTCGGCCCAACAAGTCCACATCGACCTTCCAAAGAGCAACACACACAGACCCATTCCCCTACATTTCCCTCTGACTAATATACCTAACACTACAGGCAATTAGCATGGCCAATTCACCTAACCTGCACATCTTTGGACTGTGGGGGTAAACCGGAGCACCTGGAGGAAACCCACGCAGACACGGGGAGAATGTGCAAACTCCACACAGTCAGTTGCCCGAGACGGGAATTGAACCCAAGTCCCTGGTGCTGTGAGGCAGCAGTGCTAACCACTGAGCCACTGTCCCGCCCTATGATGATGTACAGTAATACATGGAAGGACCACTTTTAAACAATTAGAAGCTCTATTTAAAAACCACAATCAACTGATAAACCTTGCCAAAAGTATAAGTTTTTAAAGCATTAGTAACCTACCCAGGACTTCTTAAAGGGCACGTGGCAGGAACAGCCAAAGTATAGACATTAGTGGAGTTCTCTGACTAGGTGAGAAATTAAGAGGTTTTGGGGACGAGTGGTTTCTATTGTAAATTTTAACCTAACTTCAGAAATATTGCTGCTGTATGGAAATGTTTACTCTAAACGAAACCCCAAAGTAATGGGGTCATAGGAGGGCCAAGTGGCTTTCGAGAGGTTGAGAGACCTCTGGAATGGTGGATGTTTTAATTCTGTATCTAAAATAGAGGAAGCTTATTTATGGCCATTTCAGGAACTGGGTAAGTCAATTAAATTTGATCTGTGAAGTAGTGGGACTAGAGAGAGCGAGATAGAAAAATAGTACTCTCCCATCATCTCAGTTGTAACAACATCAGCCAATATTTGTACATTAATAGTTTTTTGCTGTACTTGGTCCATTTTTATCAACTTGTTTGGACATAGAGTCATAAAATCATAGAGGTACACAGCATGGAAATAGACTCTTTGGTCCAACTCATTCATGCCAAGCAGATGTCCTAAATTAATCTCATCCCATTTGCCAGCACTTAGCCCATTTCCCTCTAAACCCTTCCTATTCATTTACCCATCCTGATGCCTTTTAAATGTTGTAATTGTACCAGCCTCCACCACTTCCTCTGATAGCTCATTCCATACATGCTCCACCCTCAGTTTGAAAGAAGTTGCCCCTTAGGTCCCTTTCCCCATTCACCTTAAACCTATGCCCTCTAATTTTGGACTCTCCTACCTTAGAAAAAAAGATCTTGACACATTATAACATGCCTGCAGCATTGGTGGGATTTGAACATAGGCGTTATAGCACAGAGGCAGAGACACTACTATTGTATCAAAAGAGCAGTAAAGCTTATGTACTAGATTACAGTCCCCAACCACAATGGTTTCTTTTCTCTCTCTCGTCCAGATTGGCGCACACAGTAAATCCGTCATTCACTGTTCTATAATGTGAAACATCACAACTTTCAGAATAGTTCCTTTATTCCACACAGTCGCTGCGAACTTTCCACTAGTAGTTTCAGCTACAGTGTCAGGACAGTGCATTGACTGGTTTCTCTCACCAGCAGTGCTGACTCATACCTGGAGAGCTTGCAGTTTGTGTTGTTGAAGTATTAACCGCGCACGAGGATTGAGCGCAGCATGAGATTTGGTAAGTGAGGGAATTTGGTAAGTGTGGTGGAAGGGGAGGTGTTAAATGACATTTTGCATCGAACGTGCAGACACAAGAGAGCAGTGGGACATGAGAGCTGAAACTGAAAAGCATCAATTAGATGAATCAATAGATGATTATTAAGTATATGACAGCGGTGGAGTAGCAAGCGTTCAGGCTCCTGTACCCAGGCTTGCCCTCCCTTTCTTTTTCCTTTTTCTCTTCTACCCCTTCTTTTTTCCCCCTCAAACGTATCTGATAAAGACAGCTCTTCGGCAGGAGGTGCCTTCAATGGGCTCCGGGGCACCAGCGGCAGAGTTCTCAGAGACAGCATGGCTACGGAGATGGTCATTTGGTCAAACGGCCAGTGAAGCCTGGAGCAGGATTCACCCTTCTGCACGTGTAGGCCCCTGCCACTGGCATGGTATGAACTGGGAATCGCGGAGCGGGACACTCTCTCTGCAGAATGGTATGGACTGGGAATAGAACATAGAACATAGAACAATACAGTGCAAAACAGGCCCTTCGGCCCTCGATGTTGCAACGACCTGTGAACTATTCTCATCAACAGATGCCTAAGGGAAAGACAACAGAACGAGGACATGCCGCAACCCAAAAGACTAGCCACACTACCATACATCAAGAACATATCTGAAATGACAGCCAGACTACTGCAACCACTAGGACTTATAACAGCACACAAACCAACAGCCACTCTCAGACAACTCACCAAAATGAAGGATCCGATACCCAGCATGAGCAAAACTAATGTGACAGCTGAAACTGACAACCGGAAGCGGCAGGGACAGGCCACTATAAATGCCGGAGGAAACACCACAGAAGCACTTCACAGGAGACTCCCAAGCACTGAGGATGTCACCTAGACAGGGGACAAAACGTTTGCAACAAAAACTTCCACCTCAGCAAACAGAACCACAACAACGAGCACCCGAGCTACAAATCTTCTCACAAACTTTGAACTATTCTCAGCTCGTGCCCCTACACTATCCCATCATCATCCATGTGCTTATCCAAGGATTGTTTAAATCTCCCTAATGTGGCTGAGTTAACTATATTGGCAGGTAGGGCTTTCCACGCCCTTACCATTCTCTGAGTAAAGAACCTGTCTCTAACATCTGTCTTAAATCTATCATCCCTCAATTTGTAGTTGTGCCCCCTCGTACAAGCTGACATCATCATCCTAGGAAAAAGACTTTCACTGTCTACCTTTCTAATCCTCTGATCATCTTGTATGTCTCTATCAAATCCCCCCTTAGCCTTCTTCTTTCCAAGGAGAACAGACCCATGTCCCTCAGTCTTTCCTCAAAAAACCTTCCCTCCAGACCAGACAACATCCTGGTAAATCTCCTTTGCATCTTTTCCAATGCTTCCACATACTTCCCAAACTATAGCGATCAGAATTGTACACAATACTGCAAGTGTGGCCGTACTAGCGTTTTGTATAGTTGCAGCATGATATTGCGGCTCTGGAACTCAATCCCTCTACCAATGAAACCTAACACACCATATGCCTTCTTAACAGCACTATCCAACCTGGGTGGGAACTTTCAGGGATCGATGTACTTGGACTCCAAGATCCCTCTGCATATCCACACTGCCAAGAACCTTTCCATTGACCCAGTACTCTGCCTTCCTGTTATTCTTCCCAAAGTGCATCACCTCACATTTAGCTGCATTGAACTCCATTTACCACCTCTCAGCCCAATAATCCTGGAGCGGGACACTGCCTCTGCAGCATGGTGTGTGCTGGGAATCCCAGAGTAGGACGTCTTCTGTGGAATGGTGTGGGCTGGGAATCCTGGAGCGGGACACTCTCTCTGCAGCATGGTGTGGGCTGGGAATCCTGGAGCGGGATACTCTCTCTGGGGGATGACGTGGGCTGGGATTCCCGGAGCAGGACACTCTCTCTGCAGCATGGTGTGGGCTGAGAATCCCCCGGAGCGGACACTCTCTCTGCAGCATGGTGTGTGCTGGGAATCCCAGAGTAGGACGTCTCTCTGTGGAATGGTGTGGACTGGGAATCCTGGAGCGGGACACTCTCTCTGCAGCATGGTGTGGGCTGGGAATCCCAGAGTAGGACATCTCTCTGTGGAATGGTGTGGGCTGGGAATCCTGGAGCGGGAAACTCTCTCTGCAGCATGGTGTGGGCTGGGAATCCCAGAGTAGGACGTCTCTCTGTGGAATGGTGTGGACTGGGAATCCCGGAGTGGACACTCTCTCTGCGGAATGGTGTGGGCAGGGAATCTCGGAATGGGACACTGGCGGTGGTATGCTGTAGCAGCATGGAAAGAAATGTTGGACTTTCTTTAAGTTATTTTTAAAAATATTATTCAGTGAATGGTGCTTCTGTACCAATGGCAGTACACATGTCTCACTGTATTTCGTATTGAACACACGTGACAATAAAGGACAAAGAACATTGAAAGGATATTGTCTTTCTCTCAAGACAGAAAATCGTTTAAACTGGTGCTGGACAGATAAAAATATTGCATTAAATTTACGGCTTAATAGTTCAAACCATTTGATGTAACAACAAGTAATGACATACTCATTAGAAATGGAAGGAAGCCATTCGGCTGCTCAAACTACTTCATCATTTAACATGATCATGGTTGATCTGATAATGGCCTCTATTTTCCTGACCATCACTTGCAACATTGAGGCTCCCATCATTTAAGAATATCTCGCATGAATCTTTAAAGTATTCAATAAACCTGCGTCCATCCTTTTCTGAGATATGCCCTTCTGAGAAGGAAATAAATTCTCCTCATCTGTTTTAAATGGGAAACCACTTAGTTTTCAAACCTGATTTCTTGTCTCGCATAAGGAGAAACATCCTCTCAGTATCCCAAGAGATCTCGGCTGCAGGTGCATAGTTCCTTGAAAGTGGTGAAAGAGACATTTGGTCCACTTACTTTTATTGGTCAGAACATTGAGTGTAGGGGTTGGGATGTCATGCTGTGGCGATACAGGACAATGGTGAGGCCACTTTTGGAAGAGGAAGGATGTTGTTAAATTTGAAAGGGTTCAGAAGAGACTTACAGGGATGTTGCCGGAGTTTGAGGGTTTGAGCTAGAGGAAGAGGCGGGATAAGCTGGGGCTGTTTCCTCTGGAGCATCAGAGACTGAGAGGTGACCTTATAGAGGTTTATAAAATCATGAGGGGCATGGATAGGGTAAATAGACAAGGTATTTTCCCTGGGGTGGGGGAGTCCAAAACTAGAGGGCAAAGGTTTAGGGTGAGAGCGGAAAGATTTAAAAGGGACCTAAGGGGTTTTTTTTATGCAGAGAGTGGTGCATATTTGGACCGAGCCACCAGAGGAACTGGTGGATGCTAGTAAAATTATGACATTTAGCAAACGGATATATGAATAACATTGAGAGTGTGATGCTGGAAAAGCACAGCAGTTCAGGCAGCATCCAAGAGGCAGGAGAATTGACGTTTCGGACAAAAGCCCTTTATCAGCCCTTCATCACTTTCGTTGGGGATATGGATAAGTAAGGTTTAGAGGGATATGAGTCAAATACTGGCAAATGGGATTAGGTCAGCTTGGGATGTCTGGTCAGCACGGATTAGTTGGGCCGAAGGGTCTGTTTCCATGCTGTATGACTTTATGATCCCATCTAGTCCTCTCAGAATCTATTTTCAACAGGGTAATTTTTCATCCTTCTGAGCTTCAATGAATACAGACCCAAACTTTCTTTAAGAGACAACCTCTTTATCCTTGGAATCAGTCCAGTGATCCTTCACTGCAATGCTTCTAATGCAGTTATGTCTATTCTAAAATGGATTGCAGGCAATAGTTCAAAATGTAGTGAATGGGTTGAAGACCACGAAGGTGACAGAGCAGGAAATGTGTTGCAGTTGTAGCAGGGGCGCTGGTAGACACCTACGTGACCCATGCAGACGACCTCTGCACTCAGTACCTAGTGATAAAGATTTTTGACTCAGAGTTGATGAGCTGAAATCTGACCTTCAGACATCATGATGCATCGGGAGAGGGAAACATTACATAGGCATCTTATACAAAAAGGCAATCATAACCTTGAGGCAAGGTATTGTTGCAGGATTACAAGATTAATACATGACCATGTACTTAAGGGCACAATTGTAAGAATAGGCATAAAGCATGGAACATAGAACATCAAACAGTATAGCGCAGTACAGGCCCTTCAGTCCTCATTGCTGCCCTGACATATGAAACCCATCTGAAGCACATCTATCCTACACTATTCCATTATCATCCACATATTTATCCAATGACCATTTAAATGCCCTTAAGGTTGGCGGGTCTACTACTGTTGCAGGCAGTGCGTTCCACACCCCTACTACTCTCTGAGTAAAGAATCTAACTCTGACATCTGTCCTATATCTACTACCCCTCAGTTTAAAGCAATGTCCCCTCGTGCTAGCCATCACCATCTGAGGAAAAAAGCTCTCACTGTCCATCCTATCTAATCCTCTGATCATCTTGTATGTCTCTATTAAGTCACCCCTTCTTCTTTCTAACAAAAACAGCCTCAAGTCCCTCAGCCTTGCCTCTTAAGACTTCCCTCCACACCAGGCAACATCTTGGTAAAACTCCTTAACAATCCTATCAACCTGGGTTGCAACTTCCAGAGATCTGTGCACCTGGGTACTGAAGTCTCTCTGCTCATCTACACAACCAAGAAACTTATCATCAGCCCAGTATTCTGTAAAACTGTTATTCCTTCCTCACACTGTTCTGCATTAAGCTCCATTTGCCACCTCTCAGCCCAGCTCTGCAGCTTATCTATGTCTCTCTGTAACCTACAACATCCATCATCGCTATCCACAATTCTACCGACTTCAGTGTCATCCGTAAATTTACTAACCCATCCTTCTATATCCTCATCCAGGTCATTTATAAAAATGACAAACAGCAGTGGCCCCAAAACAGATCCTTGCGGTACACCACTACCAACTGAACTCCAGGATGAACATTTCCCATTAACCACCACCTCTGTCTTCTTTCAGCTAGCCAATTTCTGATCCAAACCACCAAATGACCTTCAATCCCATGCCTCCATATTTTCTGCAATAGTTTATCGTGGGGAACCTTATCAAATGCCTTACTAAAATCCATATACACCACAGCAGCTCTTTACCCTCATCCAGCTATTTGGTCACCTTCTCAAATAACTCAATAAGGTTTGTGAGGCACAACTTACCCTTCATAAAACCATGTTGACTATCCCTAATCAAATTATTCCTTTCTAGACAGTTATAATTCCTATCTCTTATAACATTTTCCAACACTTCACCCACAACCGAAGTAAGGCTCACTGGTCTATAATTACCAGGGTTGTCTCTACTCCCTTTATTGAACAAGGGAACAACATTTGCTATCCTCCAGTCTTCTGGCACTATTCCTGTAGACAATGACATAGAAAGATCAAAGTCAAAGGCTCTGCAATTTCATCCCTTGCTTCCCAGAGAATCCTAGGATAAATCCCATCAGGCCCAGGGAATTTATCGTATTTCACACTTCCTACAATTGCTCACACCTCCTCCTTATAAACCTTAATCCCATCCAGTCTAATAGCCTGTATCTCAGTCGTCTCCTTGACAGCATTATCTTCTTCTAGTGTGAATACTGACAAAAAACATTCATTTAATACCTCTCCTGTCTTTTCAGACTCCACACACAACTTTCCACTATTGTCCTTGACTCTAATCTTATTCAAGTCATTCTTTTATTCCTCACATACCTATAGAAAGCTTTAGGGTTTTCCTTGATCCTACCTGCCAAAGTCTTCTCATGTCCCCTCCTGGCTCTTCCTAGCTCTCTCTTTAGGTCCTTCCTGGCTAACTTGTAGCTCTGAAGTGCCTTAACTGAGCCTTCACTCCTCATCTTTACATAATCCTCCTTCTACCTCTTGACAAGAGGTTCAACTTCTTTAGTAAACCTCACTCAACCACTTCCTCCCTGCCTGACAGGTGCATACTCATCAATAGACAATAGACAATAGACAACAGGTGCAGGAGAAGGCCATTCTGCCCTTCGAGCCTGCACCACCATTCATTATGATCATGGCTGATCATCCTCAATCAGTATCCTGTTCCTGCCTTATCCCCAGAACCCTTGATTCCACTATCCTTAAGAGCTCTATCCAACTCTATCAAGAGTTCTATCAAGGTCCCGCAGTAGCTGTTCCCTGACCAAGCTCTACATTTCAATTGTGCCCATTCCCTGCAGTTTCCTTTCCCATCCTATGCATCCTAAGTCTTGCCCATTCGCATAGTAATTGCCTTTCCCCCAGCTATAACTCTTGCCCTGTGGTATATACCTAACCCTTTCCATCGCTAACGTAAATGTAACTGAATTGTGGTCACTATCACCAAAGTGCTCACCTACCTCCAAATCTAACACATGGCCCGGTTCATTCTCCAGTACCAAATCCAATGTGGCCTTGCCTCTTGTTGACGTATCTGTGTCAGGAAACCATCTTGCACACATTGGATGAAAACTGACCAGTAAAATGTACCTGAACAATAGTGTTTCCAGTCAATATTTGGAAAGTTAACATCCCCCATAACAACTACATGTTACTTTTACTCCTATCTAGAATCATCTTTGCAATCCTTTCGTCGATATCTCTGGAACTTTTCGGAGGCCTATAGAAACTTGCAACAGGGTGACCTCTCCTTTCTTGTTTCTAACCTCAGCCCACACTACCTCAATTGACAAGTGTTCATCAAATATCCTTTCTGCCACCATAATACTGTCCTTGACTAACAATGCCACACCTCTCCCTCTTTTACCACCTTCCCTGATCTTACTGAAACATCTATAGCCGGACACTGCAACAACCATTCCTGGCCCTGCTCCGTCCATGTCTGTGAAATAGCTGCAACGTCGAAGTCCCAGGTAACAACCCATGCTGCAAGTTCACCCACCTTATTCTAGATGCTCCTGGCATTGAAGTAGACACACTTCCAACCACCTTCATGCCTAGCATTACACTCCTGCAACCTTGAAACCTTATTCGTGATCTCACTACTCTCAACCACCACTACGCTTGAGCTACAATTCCAGTTCTCATCCCCTTGCTGAATTAGATTAAACCCTCATGAAGAGCATTAGCAAATATCCCCCACAGGATATTGGTACTCCTCTGGTTCAGGTGTAGACCATCCCATTTGCAGAAGTCCCATTTACCCCAGAATGAGCCCCAATTACCCTGGTATCTGAATCTCTCCATCCCATCCCATCCCTGTAGCCATGTGTTCAATTCCTCTCTCACCCTATTCTTCGCCTTGCTAGCACATAGCACGGGTAACAAACGTGAGATAACAACTCTGTTTGTTCTAGATCTAAGCTTCCACCCTAGCACCTTGAATTTCTGCCTTACATCCTTTTTCCTACCTATGTTATAGGCATTACATGGAAGAATCTCTCATTCAGTTTGAGGGTGAGAAATGGGCTCCATAACTAGGGACCTAAACTTAAATGAAGGCAATTTCAAATGTGCGAATCCAAAGTTGTCTGAAGTGGACTGAAGAAGATAAGTTGAGTGAGTAGAGAGTAGAGATGCAGTGACAGATGTTCAAGAAGGTATTTCATAATTTTCACCAAAAAAACATTCCTGGTTAGGTGAGTGCAACAGTGTCTAACACCATGGTCATATTTGACCGAGTGTGGCCTGAATAGCCCCAGCAAAATTAGAGTCAATGGGAGTCGGGGGAAAACTCTCCTTTATTTAGAGTCAAATCCAATGTAAAGAAAGATGGTTTCTGGACTCGAAATGTTAATTCTGTTTTTCTCTCTCCAAAGATGCTGCCAGACTGGCTGAGTTTCTCCAGCAATCTCTGTGTTATTTCTAACATCTGCAGTTCTTTGTTTTATTTTAGTTGGCCATGGTTGATTGGGTTATCTCAGCTCCAGGAGATCTCTGCAGGAGTCCCTCAGGGTAGTATCCCAGACACAGCTATCTTCAGCTGCTTCATCAATAACCTTCCCTCCATCATAAGGTCAGAAGTGGGGATGTTCACCGATGATTGGACAATATTCAGCATTTATGACTCCTCTGATACTAAAACGGTCCATGTTCAAATGCAGCAAGATCTGGACAATATTAAGCTTGAGTTGGCAAGTG
>NC_057710.1:14181987-14225434 GCF_004010195.1 Chiloscyllium plagiosum
GGAGTGCAGGTTCATAGCTCCTTGAAAGTGGAGGTGCAGGTAGATGGGTTTTGAAGAAGGCGTTTGGTAAGGGAGATATTCAGGACAGTCACTCTCTGTTGAGGAGAAGTAATGTTTAAATAACTCGCCTGATCACCTGCAACATTGAATCTTAAAAGAAGGGGCTATGGAGAGGAAACAAATACTGATTAGTACCACTCTAGAGAGTGTTCAGAGATCAAGGACCTTGGAAATTCATATGTTTACAGCTTTGAAGATAATAAAACATATTGAGACTGCAGTTCGTAAAAGAAAAATGTAATCTTGACTTTAATCAATATACACATTGAATGCAATGTGCAAGGAACTTCTTCACCCAGAAGGTTGTGAATCTTTGGAATTCCTTGCCCAGTGAAGTAGTTGACGCTACTTCAGTAAACGTTTTTAAACCCACGAGATTTTTTTTAACAATAAAGGAATTAAGGGACGCGATAAGAGGGCAGTAAGTGGAGCTGAGACAATTAAAAGAGCAGCCATGATCTTATTGAGTGGCCAGACAGCTTACTCCTCCTCTGAGTTCTTATGTTGTTAAGTTCTTATGCAAGTTATGAAGATGTTTCGAGCTGTAGTGAAACACCAAATAAAATACTATGTCAAAATGATCACCACACGTTTGGAAAGATGAGAAGTTCCTTGAGATTATGCAGAGGAGATTGGTCAGAATGATTCAAGGGATAGGAGATTGTTGTAAGGTCAGAGAAGCTGGTCTTGAATTTTCTCCTTGGAACAAATGAGGTTGGGCAAAGATCTGATTGAGGAATAATGTACGCAAGAGCTGTCCTCATTAACCAAATGATGCAAGAACTAAGGAGAGACATTTAAAATGTTGGGCCAGAGATATAAAGGAGATCAAGGAAGAACATTTTTACACGTCTGGCCAGGAACCTGGTGCCTGTGAGAATCGTGAAATTCTTGGAGGTTTTGAAGATGTAACAGAAAGCGTCGATGAGGATAATGCTTATGATGTGGTGTACATCAACTTCCAGTGAAGTGCCACAAATAAGACCCTTGAGAAAGGTTATAGGTCATATCTTTTCATAGGCTTTAGCTAGTCCTCGTCTTGAGGACAGCAAATGAGTTAAAAGAAGCAAGGATGGGAGGGAATTTGGAACAGGACATAAATCAGATCATGCTATATCCATAATAAGTCTCTTGTAATGCAGGCTATTTCTGAAGTGATGAATCCATATTCATCCAATCTTTGTGAGGGAATGTTTAAGAAATAATCAAATAGCCTTGTATTTGAGGGCTAACCCTAAACCAGACACACACACACACAGACACACACACACACACACAAAATCGGGACACAAAAAGTTGAAACTTCGAAATAGTTTGAAATGTCCAGATGGAAGTTTTCTGAAAGTACTTGGTGGGAAGGGACAACGGCACAAGTGAAATATGAAATACCTTATTCCAAGTAACAAAGTCATTTTACAGGTCTAAAGTGATATGAATCGTTTGAAACTACGGTTTCCACGTAGAAGAAGGGGTTTCTGGTTTAGCTATTACTTGTTTGTGGTATAAAATGGAAAGACAAGCTGGGTGATTCCCCTTTTTAGTTCATTGCTTATTTCAACAAATGCATTTCACAGTCAGGTTTTGATTTCTAACTTGTGCCCTATTGTAACATTTCATCTCAAGTTTGATTCATTCCTGCCCACAATTATTTATGAGCGATGAGTTATCAGGTACCTGTCAGGTATTAGGATTTTACCTTTGAAGTAAAGGACAAAGGGGTTTTTTATTTCAAGCAGGCAGATTGGAACTGCAAGATCAGAAACTAAAACTGACAGCCCACGAACATGCTGGCAAACATATCAATGGACACAAGCTTCTAGAGTGATGAGGATGTTTAAAACATAAAGTCATGCATTATTCATATGAACAAGTTACCTTGCAGATCACAACATCAGACCCCGCAACAGCAGACTAAGTAGAATGAATCAGATCTGAAGTGCCTTTCGTAACTGCAAGTCACTTAAAGTACTTTCACAACCAATGAAAGTGTAGATACTGTTCAATGCAAGAAATGAAACTGTCAGTTTCTGCATAGCAAGATCTTTCAAACAGCGAAACATGGCTATATTTTTTTTTGCTGTTTGTAGAGGGATAAATATTAGCCAAAATACCAAGGAGATCTCTCAAGCACTTCTTTGATGCAATCTTTCACTGCTGCCTCTGATGACAACATTGAGGCTTTGGTTTAATATCAGATCTGAAGGTAGGCCTGTCAGATAGTGCAGCGTTCCCTCAGCATTGAACGATAATGTCAATGTGGAATATTAAGAAAAGGGGAGTTTCCTCTAAAGTTTTGGCTAATATCTGTCAGTCAATAAACCCAATGCTGAACATTCTAACTAGTTATTAGTACATTACTGATGTAAGACCTGGCCATGTCCATTGCTTCACCAGGAGCAGTAGCCTAGATTTTAGTTCAAATCTCGGGCCTGGAACTTATATTCTCATCATTGTACTTCTCATAGGTGAGAGTGTTACCTAAGAAGGCACAACTCATTATTTCTGGATTTGCACCATGATAAATTATTAGATTTCTGGACAGAATAAAATGGGTCTCTAACATTATTCTGGGATAGGGTCATATCACCAATATAGATCCACTAGGGACCATTGAATCTAAACTTCCTTAGGTCTAGCGAGCTTTACAAAGTATTCAGTTCCTTTCACAATTCCTCAAATGATGACATTGTCCATTTTTACATGCTGTAAGATCTGGATAATATCCAGGTTTGGGCTGATAAGTGAAAAGAAACATCCATGCCACAGTTGCAGTGATTACCATGAATAGGAGGGATTGCAATCACCTCGATAGCATCATAGAGTCATACAATGTAGAAACAGACCCTTCGGCCCAACTCATCCATGCCAACCTGGTTTCCCAAACCGAAGGATGACGTGGTGGCTCAGTGGTTCAATTTCCAGCCCAGCATCTGGGGTTTGATTTCCACCTGTGGGTGACTGGTGGAGTTTACATGTTCTCCTCCTGCATGGGTTTCCTCTGGGTGCTCTGGTTTCCTCCCACAGTGCAAAGATTAGGTGGATCAGCTGAGCTAAATTGTCCATAATGTCCAGGGGTATGTAAGCTAGATGGATTAGCCATGGGAAATGCAGAGTTGCAGAGATAAGGTAGGAAGGGTGGGTCTGACTGAGATACTCTTCAGAAGGTTGGTGTAAACTGGATGGACTGAATGGCCTGCTTCCACACTGTAGGGATTCTATGAACCAGTTCCATTTGACTGCATTTGGCCCATATCCCTCTTACCTTCCCTGTCCAAATGTCTTTTAACTGTTGCAATTGTACTCACCTCCACCACTTCTATATAAGCACCATCCCCTTTGTGAAAAACTTTCACCTCAGGTCCCTTTTAAATCTTTCCCCTCTCACTTTAAACCTATGCCCTCTAGTTTTGGACTTCCCCACCTTGGGGAGAAGACCTTATCCATGCCCCTACTATAATTTATAAGCCTCTAAATGGTTACCCCTCAGCCTCCGATGCCCTACAGAAAGAAATTCTCAGTCTATCCGATCTCTCCTTTTAACAAAAGCCCTCCAGTCCCAGTGACATCATCACAAATCCTTTTAGCACCTCTTCAAATTTAATAACATCCTTCCTATAGCAGGGCGATCAGAATTGTATGCAGTATTTCAGATGTGACCTCACCAATATCTTGTTCACCCGAGCATGACACTCCAACTCCAGCACTCCAGCAGTCTGATCGATGAAGGCAAGTGGGACAAATCCTTTCCTCAACAACCTGACTACCTGTGACAGAACGTTCAAGGAACTATGTATCTGCACCCCTTCATATTCGATGACATGAACATCATCAAACCATTATCCTGAAAGTCACCATTAATCAGAACCTTGACTTGATTAACACATAAATACAAGAGCAGGTCAGAGGATGGGAATTTTGCAGCAAGTAACTCACTTTCTAACTCCGCAAAACCAGATGTAGGCCAGGAGTATAATGGAATACTCCCCATTTGCCCGGATGAGTGCAGCTCCACCAACTCGCAAGAATCTCAGTGCAGTCCAAAATAAAATATTCCATTTGATGGACACCCATCTATCACTTTATATGTTCAGTCACTCTACTACCAATGCACAAGGACAGCAGAGTGTGCCATCTAGTAAACAGAACTGTAACAACTTGCTAAGGCTCCTTTGATACACCTTCCAAACCCACAACCAGGATATGGCAGCAAGTACATGGGAAAAGCCTCTTGCATTTGCCTTCCTAACTAACAATTGAACCTGCGGGATAATCTTCAGAGAATTCTGAACTAGAACTCTTAAGTCTCTTTGTGTTTCACACTTCTGAAGCCTTTCCCCATTTTAGAAAACAGTCTATGCCTCTATTCTTCCTACTAAAGTATATAACTTCAAACTTTCTCATATTGTATTTCATCTGCCACTTCTTTGCCCACTCTCCTAGCCTGTCCAACTCCTTCTGCAGCCTCCCAACTTCCTCAACATTTCCTGTCCTTCACTTATCTTTGTGTCATCTGCAACCTTAGCAACAATTCCCTCAATTCCTTCAATCAGATCATTAATGTATACCATGAATAGTTATGGTCCAAAACTGACTCCTGTGGAACACCACTGGTCACCAGCTGCTACCCTGAAAAAGGCACTTTTATCCCCACTCTCTGCCTTCTGCCAGTGAGTCAATCTTCTATCCATGAAAGTATCTTGCCCCTAACACCATGAGCTCTTATCCTAGTAAGCAGTCTCCTGTGCAGCTCCTTGTCCAAGGGTTTCTAGAAATCCAATTAGATCATGTGCACTGGTTCTCCTTTGTCTAACCTGCTCATTACCTCCTCAAAGGATTCTAACTGATTTGCCAGGCATGACCTCCCCTTGATGAAGTCATGCTGACTCTGCCCTATTTTACCATGCTCCACAACCTCATCCTTAATAATGGACTCTAAAATCTTACCAATGACTGAGGTCAGACTAACCAGTGTGTAGTTTGCTGTCTCCCTGCCTTCTTAAACAGGGCTGTTACATTAGCCATTTTCAAGTCTTCTGGGACCCTCCCTGACTCCAATGATTCCTGAAAGATCACCACCAATGCCTTTACAATTTCCTCAGCTATCTCCTTCAGAACTCTGGAGTGCCCAGTTGATGTGATCACCTTCAGACCTTTCGGTGTCCCCAGCACCTTTTCCTTAGTTATGTGTACTCCACTTGAATCTCCCACTAACTCTCTTGAAGCTCTGATAATGCTGTTGCTGTCCTTCACTGTGAAAACTCATAGAAAGTACATATTCAGTTCCTATGCCGTTTCTTTGTTCCCTATTACTACTTCACCAGCCTCAATTTTCCAACCATCCAATGTCCACTCTTGCCTCTCTCTTACCTTTCAGGTATCTAAAAACAACTCTTGCCATTTTCTTTTATATTACTAGTTAGCTTACTCTCATAATACATCTTCTTCCCACTTCTTGCTTTTCTGGGGGTTATCTTTTGCTGTTTTTTCAAGGTTTCCCCACTGTCTGTGGCTCCACCCTAATCACGCCACATTGTATGCTTTTCCTTTAGCCTTTACGCTGTCCCTGATATCCCTTGTCAACCATGGTTGCTTCATCGTCCCATTGGTATGCTACAAATAGCTGCAAATGATCGTTTCTTTCTCACAATGAATAATTGGCTTTCATTTATGATGGCAAATTTTTTCAAATGTTTATCAATTTTGACCCCAGGTGGTCTCTGCAGTTTTCACCATGATTAATATAAGGCTGACTGGCTTGTAAGTCAAGATTAGAGTGGTGCTGGAAAAGCACAGCAGGTCAGGCAGCATCCGAGGAGGAGGAAAATCGATGCTTCGGGCAGGAGCCCTTCATCTGGAAGGGCTCCTGGCCAAAATGTTGATTTTCCTGCTCCTTGGATACTGCCTGACCTGCTGTGCTTTTCCAGCACCACTCTAACCTTGACTCGAATCTCCAGCATCTGCAGTCCTCAATTTCACCTGACTGGCTTGTAACCCTCTTCCCTCACTTGTTGTTTTTCTCAATTGCTACTCTCCTTGAAGCCAGTTATAACCTCACTGGTGACATCCGGACTTGCCTCAGCTTGTGGCTGCTTGTGCATGCACTCATTTCCCTACAGACATGGGGCATACAATGCTAGTGTGGATGCAAAATCAAGTCTAAATTCATTACTTTTAAAATCAGCCTCAGAACCTCTAGATAGTGATGCTCCAAAGGTCTTCCTATCACATGGTTGTCTAGGAATCTCTCCTGCTTTTGTTGCCTGCTATTGGCATCCATTGGAAAGATTTTCCACTTCATGTTCAACATGTTGGCTGTATTATATATATATCCTTGTCCATCAAGTCTTGAGCGTCTGGTTCTGAGGAAGGTCATTCAATCCCCAAGATCTCCCAATGAATCAATGGCAGTGTCTCAAACCATATGGCCTCTTCTTCCTCAGGATGCTAAGGAAATTTGCCATGTCCATAAGGACCCTCACCAGCATTTACTGATGCACCATGAAGGCAATCTGTCCAGATGCATCACTGCTTGGTATGGCAACCATTCTGCCCAGGACTGTGAGAAACTGCAAAAAGTTGTGAACGCAGCCAAGGCCATCACCCGAACCAACCTCCCAACCATTGACTCCAGCTACACTTCTTACTGCCGTGGAAAGGCAGCCACATCATCAAAGACCCCTCCCACCCCGGTTATAATTTCCTCCAATCCTTCTGTCAGGCAGATACAAAAGCTTAAACACATGTACCGATAGGAACAAGAACAGCTTCTTCACCTCTGTTATTAGACTTTTGAGTGGACCTTTCAAATTTCAAATCCAATGTTGATCTTGCTTTTTGTGCACCTTCTCTGCAGCTGTACTTTGTATTCCTTGCTCTGTTCTATCACCCTATGATCTTTGCATGTTTGTATACTATTATCTGCCTGTACTGCACTGGAATCAAAAATTTTCACTGTACTTAGGTACATGACAATAATAAATCAAATCAGATCAAGAATATGCCTTAAGGACATGGTTATGGGTTTCTGACCATTCTGCATTGGTAAAAGGGGAAAATGTAATAAAATAAATGTTCTTGACTAGTGCATTTCAAAGATAAGAATGGAATATAATGATAGAGTGGAAAGAATATGAGTGAACATTAAGTATAGTGTGTTATAGCGAATTAGTAATGATTCGACATAGTAAATGTAATAGAATTGGGACAATCATCGGAGATTAAGTATATTATGTGGAATGTAGTTATTAAGACACTGTGGATGATTGTTTTAATCTCGGAACTGCAATGTGTGAGGCTGGGAAGAGGGCTGGGAGTAAGCAAAGTAAAAGCCCAACATGGGCCACTTCTAGCATGAAAGGTAAGTTACCAGGCTAGCCCACAATTGGGCAAATTGGACAGGAGCGAAACAAAGCAAGCTGTCCACTGGATAACTCCAAGGCTAATGGAGCCAGTGGTACAAAGGAGAGACCAGAATTGGAGGAATACTGAGTTCTCAGAGTTCTGGAAGAGGTGACAAAGATTGGAATGAAGGGGCTAGTGGATGGGGTGGGGGCTGGTGCACAAGGAGTGGGTTTGGGGGCACGAGGCCTTGAAGGCTGGACGGCAATGTTAAAACTTACCCCAGGCCGATGTAAGTCAGCAAGCACAGAGGTCAGTGGACGAGCGGGCTCTGGATATATTCGAAATTAAGATGCATGCCCTGGACTTTTGATTCACAGTTTAATGAGATGAGAAGGAAGATGTATGAGCTTGCATCCCTGTGGGAAGTTTTGCTGTTCCCAGACACCATCAGTATCCTGGGCAATGAAAGTCACATGGTTTGCTGGAGGCCAACTCGACCTTCACTTCATGAATGGGACTTTTTTTCTGGTGGGAAGGTAGTTACAGTAAAGTGAAGGCAATTACTGATCCTAACCAAACTTTTGTTTGCCCTTATTCTTAAATTGAATACCTAGAATTGCATTAGTCAGTTTTAGAGGTGTCAGAATAGAAACTGAAAAAATATTGTGGTCAAAGATAGCTCATGTAAAAAGGAAGTGGTCGCAGAGCTTCTTTGTAAAATGCAAATGTTTCTAAATCACTATTTTTCTTCGGTAGCTATGTCACTTGGATTTGAATAAGCAGTGATTCCCCACAGTTAGAAACAATGTGCGATTGCAAAGCGGTGAAACATCTTTAATACGGTGAAATATCTTCTGATGAGACTGGAAATACTTGGGCTTTTTCATCTTTGCCTCCGAAATGAAGAATCGAGAGCCTGGAACTATAAACTCGGAATATCGCTTTAAATTCGCTGAGCTGAAAAATTAGCATAACCATTTAACCGGAAAACCAACCTTTATAGGATATGAGATGAGAGTGCTGATTAGTTGGCACTGGATTAGTAGAGGTGCGTCCACAGAGGGGAGGTGTCACACTTTGGTAAGGCAAATCACAACAGGACTTATACACTTAATGGTAGGGTCCTGGGGACTGTTGCTGAACAAAGAGACTTTGAAGTGCAGGTTCATAGCTCCTTGAAAGTGGAGTCTCAGGTAGATGTGATAGTGAAGAAGGCATTTGGTTATCTTCTCTTTATTGATCATTGCACTGAATAAAGGAGTTGGGAGGTTATGATGCTGCATTGGTTAGGCCACTGCATTCACTTCTGGTCTCCCTGCCACAGGAAAGAAGATGTTAAATTTGGAAGGGTTCAGAAAATGATGTTGCCAGGGTTGGAAGGTTTAAACTATAGGGAGAGGCTGAATAGGCTGACGGGTTGGAGGTTGAGGGGTGATCTTTAGGATTTTTATAAAATCAGGAAGAGCATGCATAGGGTAAATAGCCAGGATCTTTTCCTCAGGAAAACTAAAGGGTACAGGTTTAAGGTGAGAGGGGAAATATATTAAAGGGAACTAAGGGGCAACTTTTTCACACAAAGAGTGGTGTATGTATGGCATGAGCTGCCAGAAGAGGTGTTGGAGGCTGGTACAATTACATCCCCATTTAAATATTTAAAGGCATCTGGATGGGCACATGCATAGGAAGGGTTTAGAGGGATATGGGCCAAATGCTGGCAAATGGGACTAGATTAATTTAGGATATCTGGTTGGCATGGGCAAGTTGAACCGAATCTGTATGAGTATGTACCAGATAATGATGATTGCCAGTTATCTGTGAATGCCTCTTCATGCTGTATAACTGTTGATTTTCCCCTTAAACTGATATTCTTGTCAATCGTCTTGAAGACCGCAAGCTGAAAAGTTTCTTTGTTCAGCAATACTTAAATGTAATTGCTGACAGGAACACAGGGGGACACTGGGTAAAATGAGTGAAAAAGTCACAACTAACCTCAGAATATTCTTTATAAAAAAGATTAAGACAATTTGAGTTGATTCATCAGTGAAATTACTTCACTGGCCAATATCGTCCATCCGACAGTCAACAATAGTTCTGTTGGCTGATACTTGCACAGTGTTAAGCAATCAGTAAGGCGTTTGACAAGGTTCCCCATGAGAGACTGATTAGCAAGGTTAGACTCATGGAGTACAGGGAGAACTAGCCATTTGGATACAGAACTGGCTCAAAGGTAGAAGACAGAGGGTAGTGGTGGAGGGTTGTTTTTCAGACTGGAGGCCTGTGAGCAGTGGAGTGCCACAAGGATCAGTGCTGGGTCCAGTACTTTTCATCATTTATATAAATGATTTGGGTCTGAACTAAAGGAGATATAGTTAGTAAGTTTGCAGATGACACCAAAATTGGAGGTGTAGTGGACAGTGAAGAAGGTCACCTCAGATTACAACAGGATCTTGACCAGATGGGCCAATGAGCTGTGAAGTGGCAGATGGAGTTTAATTTAGATAAATGCGAGGTGCTGCATTTTGGGAAAGCAAATCTTAGCAGGACTTATACACTTAATGGTAAGGTCCTAGGGAGTGTGGCTGAACAAAGGGACCTTAGAGTGCAGGTTCACAGCTCCTTGAAAGTGGAATCACAGGTAGATAGGATAGTGAAGAAGGCATTTGTTATGCTTTCCTTTATTGGTCGGAGTATTGAGTACAGGAGTTGGGAGGTCATGTTGCGGCTGTGCAGAACATTGGTTAGGCCACTTTTGGAATATTGCAACTCGGGTCTCCTTCCTATCGGAAAGATGATGTGAAACTTGAAAGGGTTCAGAAAACATTTACAAGGATGATGCCAAGGTTGGTGGATTTGAGCTTTAGGGAGAGGCTGAATAGGGTGGGGCTGTTTCCCTGGAGCCTCAGAGGCTGAGGGGCAAACTTATAGAGGTTTATAAAATCAAAAGAGGCATGGATAGGATAAATAGAAAAGGTCTTTTACTTGGAGTGGGTGAGTCCAGAACTAGAGGGCATAGGTTTAGGGTGAGAGAGGAAAGATAGACAAGGGACCTAAAGGGCAACTTTTTCACACAGAGGGTGGTGCGTGTATGGAATGAGCTGTCAGAGGAAGTGGTGGAGGCTGGTACAATTGCAGCATTTAAAAGACATCTGAATGGATTAAAGAATAGGAAGGGTTTAGAGGGACATGGGCCAAATGCCGGTAAATGGGACTAGCTTAGGTTGGGATATCTGGTCAGCACAGACTAGTTGGACGGGTTGGTTTCAGTGCCATACATCTCTGTGACTCTATGACTCTCTAATCATCTCTATTCAATACACCCTAGATAATGTCGAACTCTGCGATTATTTGTTGACAGGAGACCTCATTAAAACGTGCAAGATTCTTAGGAGGCTTGATAGAGGAGATGGGGAAAGATGTGGCAGAGTCTAGGACTAAAAGGAATGATGTCAGAGTATAAAGTCACCCATTTAAGACATTGGTAGGGAGGAATTTCTTCTCTCAGGAGTTTATATATGTGTGGAATTCTTTCCTACTGAGGGTTGTTAAGGCTGGATCACTAAAAATATCTAAGGCCGCGTTGAACAGCCAATTCAAGGACACCTCTTCCTACCGCCCCCTCGACCATAAACCCACCCCCAATCACCAAGCCATCATCTCCCAGACCATACAGAACCTCATCACCTCAGGAGATCTCCCACCCACAGCTTCCAACCTCATAATCCGGGAATCCCGCACTGCCCGGTTCTACCTCCTTCCAAGATCCACAAGCCTGACCACCCTGGCCGACCCATTGTCTCAGCATGCTCCTGCCCCACTGAACTCATTTCTACCTACCTCGACACTGTCCTATCCCCCCTAGTCCAGGAACTCCCCACATACATTCGAGACACCACCCATACCCACCTCCTCCAAGACTTCCATTTCCCCGGCCCCCAATGGCTCATCTTCAGACTGGATATCCAATCCCTCTACACCTCCATCCGCCATGACCAGGGCCTCCAAGCCCTCCGTTTCTTCCTCTCCTGATGTTCCTAACAGTACCCTTCCACCGACACTCTCATTCGTTAGGCTGAACTGGTCCTCAACATTAACAATTTCTCCTTCGAATGCTCCCACTTCCTCCAGACCAAAGGGGTAGCCATGAGCACACGTATGGGCCCCAGCTATGCCTGTCTCTTTGTTGGCTACGTAGAACAGTCGATCTTCCGTAATTACACCGGCACCACTCCCCACCTCTTCCTCCGCTACATTGATGACTGCATTGCCGCCACCTCGTGCTCCCGTGAGGAGGTTGAGCAATTCATCAACTTCACCAACACATTCCACCCTGACCTTAAATTTACCTGGACCATCTTTGACACCTCACTCCCCTTCCTGGACCTCTCCATCTTCATTAATGACGACTGACTTGATACCAACATTTTTTACAAACCCACCGACTCCCACAGCTACCTGGATTACACCTCTTCCCACCCTACCTCCTGCAAAAATGCCATCCCATATTCCCAATTCCTCCGCTCCCAGGAGGACCAGTTCCACCATAGAACACACCAGATGGCCTCCTTCTTTAGAGACCGCAATTTCCCTTCCCACGTGGTTAAAGATGCCTCCAATGCATCTCGTCCACATCCCACATCTCTGCCCTCAGATCCCACCCCTCCAACCGTAACAAGGACAGAACGCCCCTAGTGCTCACCTTCCATCCTACCAGCCTTCGCATAAACCAAATCATCCGACGACATTTCCGCCACCTCCAAACAGACCCCACCACCAGGGATATATTTCCCTCCCCACCCCTTTTTGCCTTCCGCAAAGACCGTTCCCTCCATGACTACCTGGTCAGGTCCACGCCCCCCTACCACCCACCCTCCCATCCTGGCACTTTCCCCTGCCACCGCAGGAACTGTAAAACCTGCGCCCACACCTCCTCCCTCACCTCCATCCAAGGCCCCAAAGGAGCTTTCCACATCCACCAAAGTTTTACCTGCACATCCACTAATATCATCTATTGCATCCGTTGCTCCCGATGCGGTCTCCTCTACATTGGAGAGACTGGGCACCTCCTAGCAGAGCGCTTTAGGGAACATCCCAGAGACACCCGCATCAATCAACCAAATCGCCCAGTGGCCCCTCTGACCTATCACCTTCAACCCCTCCCCCACTCACCTATTGTACTCTATGCTACTTTCTCCCCACCCCCACCCTCCTCTCACTTATCTTTGCACCCTTCAGGCTCTCTGCCTCTATTCCTGATGAAGGGCTTTTGCCCAAAATGTTGATTTTACTGCTCCTTGTATGCTGCCTGAACTGCTGTGCTTTTCCAGCACCTCTCTAATCTAGACTCTGGTTTCCAGCATCTGCAGTCATTGTTTTTACCTTTTTTATTTCGTATCAAACCATGTCTGGCTGGGTGACAAGGTTGTGGTTCACTCAGCTTGTCTTTCTTTTTATCAGCTTCTCTATTATTCTTATATTTTTTCATTTCTTATCCGTTTCCTTATTTATGCTCCCTTCCCCAAACTCGCTTAACATAGCATTTTTCAAGCTTCACGCATTCAGGAAAGTTCCCCAGGCGACAATGACCATTCCCAATAAAAGGAGGCATCTCATCACTTCCTGTTGATTGTCAGTGGCAGGTCCATTCCAATGGTTAGCACTGCTACCTCAGAGTGCGAAAGACCTGGGTTCGATTCCACCCTCCGGCAACTGCCTGTGTGTGGAGTTTGGACATTCTCCCTGCGACTGTGTGGGTTTCCTCTGTTGCACAATACCCAATGAAGGAAATTTTAAAAGGTATATAAATATGGAGGAGCTGATTAGAAATGTACAAATTTATGTCCACCAGTTGTTTGTGAGGTCAGTAAAGCGATTAAGCTTAAAACTCAGTCTCGAATATGACAGTGTCATTAGAAATCTTAACAACACTGGAATTTGAGAGGGAGAAAGTTGAATCAGTTGTAACGGTATGACAGAGGCATGAGGGAGGAGCCGAGTAGGAAAGACAGTGGAAAAGCAATGGCAGGGGTTTCTGGGAGTAATTCAGGAGACTCAGCAGAGATTCATCCTGAGGGAAAAGAAGCCTGGTACAGGGAAAGTGAGGCAATGGTGGCTGACAAGGGAAGTCAGGGACAGCATAATAGCAAAGGAGAAAGCTTATGATGTAGCGAAGGGCAGTGGGAAACCAGAGGATTGGGAAGTCTATAAATACCAACAAAGAAAGAAATAAGGAGGGAGAAGATGAAATATGAGGGTAAGCTGGCCAGTAATGGTAGGAAAGATTGCTAGTGTATCTTGTGATATATGAAGGGCAAAAGAGAGGCAAGAGTGGATATTGGACCATTGGAAATTGACACTGGAGAAGTAGCAATGGGAAATGGCTGAAGAACTGAATAATTACTTCCCGTCAGTCTTCCATGGAAGACATGAGTAATATCCCAAAAGTTCAAGAGAGTGAGGGGGAATGAGATGAGTATGTTGGCTATCACCAAGGAGAAGGTACTGGAAAACTGAAAAGGTCTGAAGGTGGATAAATTGCCTAGACCAGATGGGTAAAAACAATGACTGCAGATGCTGGAAACCAGATTCTGGATTAGTGGTGCTGGAAGAGAACAGCAGTTCAGGCAGCATCCGAGGAGCTTCGAAATCAATGTTTCGGACAAAAGCCCTTCATCAGGAATAAAAGCCTAGACCAGATGGGCCACACCCTAGAATTCTGAAGGAGATAGCTGAAGAGTTGGTGGAGGCTTCAGTAGATTAGATTCCCTATAGTATGGAAACAGGCCCTTTCGCCCAACAAGTCCACACTGACCCTCTGTAGAGTAACTCATCCAGACTCATTCCCCTCAGCTATTTTTACCCCTGACTAATGCACCCAACACTACAGGCAATTTAGCATGACCAATTCACCTGACCCTCACATCTTTGGATTGTGGGAGGAAACTAGAGCGCCTGGAGGAAACCCATGCAGACACAGGGAGGATGCACAAATTCCACACAGACAGTCACCCAAGGCAGGAATCAAACCCGGGTCCCTGGAGCTGTGAGACATCAGTACTAACCACTGTGCCACCGTGCTGCCCCAGTAATAATCTTTCAGGTATCACTGGAGTCAGAGGACTGAAAAATTGCTAATGTAACACCTCTGTATAAGAAGGGAGCAAGGCAAAAGATGGGAAATTACAGACCTATTAGCCTGACCTCAGTCGTTGGTAAGATTTTGGAATCAATTGTAAAGGATGAGATTCCCTAGGAAGTGTATGATAAAATAGGGCAAAGTCAGCATGGATTCATCAAGGGGAGGCCATGCCTGATAAATCTGTTAGAATTCCTCAAGGAAGTAATGAGCAGGTTAGACCAAGGAGACCTAATGGATGTTGTCTACCTGGACTTCTAGAAGGTCTTTGACAAGGTGCTGCACAGGAGGCACTGAGTGAGATAAGGGCCCATGGTGTGAGGCGCAAGGCGCTAGCATGGATAGAGGCTTGGCTGTCAGGCAAAAAGCAGAGAGTGGGGATAAAAGGGTCCTTCTCAGGATGGCAGCTGGTGACAGGTGGTGTTCAGCAGTGTTGGGACCACAACTTTTCACTTTATACATTAATGATCTTGCTGAAGGAACTGAAGGCATTCTGGCTAAGTTTGCAGATGATACAAAGATGGGGAGAGGTCCAGGTAGCATTGAGGAGGTGGAGAGGCTACAGAAGGATTTGGACAGATTAGGAGAGTGGGCAAAGAAGTGGCAGATGGAGTACAACATGGGAACGTGTGAGGTCATGTGCTTTGGTAGGAAGAATAGAGGCATGGACTATTTTCTAAATGGGGAGAAAATTCAGAAATCTGAAGTACAAAGAGAGTTGAGAGTCCTAATCCAGGATTCTCTTAAAGTAAACTTGCAGGTTGAGTCGGTAATTAGGAAGGCAAATACAATTTCAAGAGGACCAGAGTATAAAAGCAGGCATGTACTTCTGAGGCTTTATACGACACTGGTCAGACCACATTTAGAGTATTGTGAGCAGTTTTGGGCCCCGTGCCTCCGGAAAAATGTATTGGCCCTGGAGCAGGTCCAGAGGAGTTTCACGAGAATGATTCCAGGAATGAAAGGGGAATATTTGAAGACTCTGAGACTGTACTCAATGAAATTTAGAAGAATGAGGGGGATCTGATTGAAACTTACAGAATACTGAATGGCCTGGACAGAGTGGATGTTGGGAAGATGCTTCCATCAGTAGGAGCGACTAGGACCTGAGGGCACAGCCTTAGAGTAAAGGGAAGACCCTTCAGAATGGAGATAAGGAGAAACTTCTTTAGCCAGGGAGTGGTAAATCTATGGAATTCATTGACACAGAAGGCTGTAGAAGCCAGGTTATTGAGTGTGTTTAAGACAGAGGTGAATAAATTCTTGATTGCCAAGAGGATCAGAGGTTATGGGGAGGAAGTGGGAAAATGAGTTTGAATAACCTATCAACTGTGGTTGAACAGGCCAAATGGCCTAATTTCTGCTCCTATGCCTTATGCTGTTAAGGTCTCCGATATAGTCAGTCCGGCCACTACCTACAGAGAAAGACTTAGCAGATCAGGGGGAGGAAATTAAAAAAGAATGAATCGAATAGAATAGGATTTTACAGAACAGACGGAAGCCATTTGACCAATTGTGTCTGTACTAAATTCTGAGAGAGTTACCCAGCTCGTCCCACTCTCCAGCCCTATCTCCATTGCCCTCTCAATTCATCACCGTCAAATATAAGTCCAGCTCTCTTTTGAAAGCTCCTGTGAAATCAGTCTTCACCACTCTCTCAGGCAACACATTCCAAATCCTCACAAGTGTCTGAGTAAAGAGGTTTCTTCTCATCTCACTCCTAGCTGTGTTGCTGACAATCTTGAAATTATGACACTACAATCCTCCACCCACCCCGTACCCACCACCACCACCCCCTCCCTTAGTTACTGAGATACTAACTAGTGGAGTCAGAATATCCTTCTTTACCTTGTCAAAATTCTTCATAATTTTAACTACCTCAATAAGATCACCCCGTAATCTTCTCTGCTCCAGAAGGACTTCATTAACTGGCACAATGTAACACTGTCATTCAGGAGGAGCAGTGCCAGTTAGAGAACGAAGATGTAAATCATCGTGTGGAGATTGAAGGGATGGAGGAGAAACACACTGAGTACTTTGTCTTGCCTTTTACAATTGGAGGCACTGAAACTGCACAGGGTCTGAGGGAGGAGAATTCAACTAATCAGATATATGGAAATAACACTGAGTAAGAAACACAGAAAGTAGAAAAATCAACCAGCCCTGATGGTATTGTTCCCAGAATATGAGGAAACCAGCAGAATAATGACCACAATCAGCCTTAGATGTAGAAGTGAAATGAGAGGACAAGAGGGCAGTCAAGAGAAATCCTCTGTTCGAAAGGAGAGACTTCACCAATGATACCCAGATCGCACAAACAAATACAGGGAGAACTAGCCAGTTGGATACAGAACTGGATCAAAGGTAAAAGACAGAGGGTGGTGGTGGAGGATTGCTTTTCAGACTGCAGGCTTGTGACCAGTGGAAAGCCACAAGTACCAGTGCTGGGTCCACTACTTTTCGTTATTTACATAAAGATTTGGATGTGAATATCGGAGGTATAGTTAGTAAGTTTGCAGATAACACCAAAAGTGGAGGTGTAGTGGACAGTGAAGAAGGTTATCTCTTGATCAGATGGGTCAATAGGCTGAGGAGTGGCAGATAGAGTTTAATTTAGCATTTTGTAAAAGCAAATCAGAGCAGGGCTTATACACTTAATGGTAAGATCCAAGGAGTGTTGCTGAACAAAGAGACCTTGGAGTACAGGTTCAAAGTTCCTTGAAAGTAGAGTCACAGGTAGATAGGATAGTGAAGGAGATGTTTGGTATGCTTTCATTTATTGGTCAGAGCATTGAGTATAGGAATTGAGATGTCATGTTGCAGCTGTACAGGACATTGATTAGGCCACTTTTGGAATATTGTGTGCAATTCTGGACTCCTTCCTATCGGAAAGATGTTGTGAAAGTTGAAAGGGTTCAGAAAAGATTTACAAGGATGTTGCCAGGGTTGGAGCGTTTGGGCTATAGGCAGAGGCTGAATAAGTTAGGGCTGTTTTCCCTGGAGCGTCAGAGACTGAGGGGTAACCTTATGGAGATTTATAAAATTATGAGGGGCATGAATAGGATAAATAGACAAAATCTTTTCGCTCGGGTGTGGGAGTCCAGAACTTGAGGGCATAGGTTTAGGGTAAGGAGGGAAAGATATAAAAGAGACATAAGAGACAATGTTTTCACACAGAGGGTGGTACGTGTATGGAATGAGCTGCCAGAGGAAGTGGTGGAGGCTGGTACAATTGCAACATTTAAGAGGCATTTGGATGGATATATGAATAGGAAAGTTTGGAGGGATATGGGCCTGGTGCTGGCAGGTGGGACAGATTGGGTTGGGATATCTGTTTGGCATGGACAGTTTGGACCGAAGGGTCTGTTTCTGTGTTGTACATCTCCATAACTCTATGACTCTAAACTAAAATAACAAGCAGATTTCTAAAGACTGTGATACAAGGTCAAATTCATTTTGATTGGGTCAGTGGCAGGTTAATTAAAGGTAGGCAGTGTGGATTTGCAAAAGGCATATCACTATTTGAGAAGTTAATAGATTTTGTAATCATGCAGCATCTTGATAAAGTTGATACAGTGAATGTAAAGTCTACTCATTTTCAAAAGATGTTTGTTGAGGTGCCATTTCAATGGTTAACGATGAAACCCAGACTCTATTTCCTTCACAAAATGGGCTCAACCTCATGTTCCGCTGAAATACCCTGGTGGAGCTCTCTGTGTCTCGCAGCATACACTAGAACAGTTTTTCTCATTTGTTCATGGGATGTGGTCGGGCCAGCATTTATATCCCATCCCTAATTACCCAGATGGTAGATAAGAATCAGCCACATTGTTGTGGGGTCTGGAGTCACCTGTAAAGATAGCAGATTTCCTTCCCTAAAGAACCAGATAGGGTTTTACAATAATGAACAGCGGGTAGATGGTGACTATTACGCTAGCTTGTTTTACTAAACTACAGAATATTTTTCAATTGAAATTACACCAACTGTCATGATGGGGTTTGAAGCCACACTCCCAGAACATTAGCCTGGGATGATCGATTAACAAGTCCAGTGACACTATCACTGCACCACCAAATCCAATATCATGACTGGTTGGCAATGGACTCTTATTGGTTAAGGCCTTCCCACAATTAATGTCTCAGTTAATGATGACTGACAGTTATAATTACAGCATCTTCCAGTTCTGAAAAAGCCTTTCGGCCCATTGAGTCAGCATTGGCTTAAAAAACTGCTCTAAACCTATCTATGACATTTCAAGCGTTTAGCCAAGTATGTTTTAAAGGTTTTGAGGTTTCTTGTCTCAACTATTCTCTCAGGCAGTCCTTTCCAGGCCAACACCACTCTCTGTTGAAAATGTTTTCCCTCAAATTCTCATGAAACCTCCTGCCTTTTTCTTTAAAATTATGTCCCCTTGTTATTGGCACTTCGAGTAAGGGGAATACTGCTTTCTATCCACCCTGTCCATGCCCCTCACAATTATAAAAACCTGTTCAGTTGGACAATCCTTTATCCAAAATCCCGAAATCTGAAAATCTCTGAAATCCGAAGTTTGTTTTTCCATACCAAGGTTGTTTGGTGTATAAACAGTTAACACAACTCCACATCCACTTGACCCATGTCACTCAGATGTGATGTAGCAGCATAGCCCAGCACTGGCAGGCATCAATTCTGATACAGTGTTCTTAGTAATAGAATCCTTTGGGAAAGCAAATCTTAGCAGGACGTATACACTTAATGGTAAGGTCCTAGGGAGTGTTGCTGAACAAAGAGACCTTGGAGTGCAGGTTCATAGCTCCTTGAAAGTGGAGTCGCAGGTAGATAGGATAGTGAAGAAGGCGTTTGGTATGCTTTCATTTATTGGTCAGAGTGTTGAGTACAAGAGTTGGGAGGTGATGTTGCGGCTGTACAGGACTTGGTTAGGCCACTGTTGGAATATTGCATGCAATCCTGGTCTCCTTCCTATCGGAAAGATGTTGTGAAACTTGAAAGGGTTCAGAAAAGATTTACAAGGATGTTGCCAGAGTTGGAGAATTTGAGCTACAGGGAGATGCTGAACAGGCTGGGACTGTTTTCCCTGGAGCATCGGAGGACGAGGGGGTGACCTTATAGAGGTTTACAAAATTATGAGGGGCATGGATAGGATAGACAAAGTCTTTTCCCTGGGGTTGGGGAGTCCAGAACTAGAGGGCATAGGTTTAGGGTGAGAGGGGAAAGATATAAAAGAGACCTAAGGGGCAACATTTTCACACAGAGGGTGGTACGTGCATGGAATGAGCTGCCAGAGGAAGTGGTGGAGGCCGGTACAATTGCAACATTTAAGAGTCATTTGGATGGGTATATGAATAGGAAGGGTTTGGAGGGATATGGGCCGGGTGGTGGCAGGTGGGACTAGATTGGGTTGGGATATCTGGTCGACATGGACGAGTTGGTCTGTTTCCATGCTGCACATCTCTATGACTCTATGAGTGGAGGGGAGGAGGTAGGGAGTGGGAGGGCATGTCTGATTGAGGGATATAAAATGCTAAAGGGGATTGATAAGGTAGATGTTGAACAGACGTTTCCCCTTGTGGGAGAGTCTCGAACAAGAGGTCACAGATCTCAAGTGAGAGGAGGGAGGTTCAAAACTGAGATGGGGAGAAACTAGTTCCCTGGGAGCGTTGTGACTCTGTGGGAATCACTGCCCCAGAGTGCAGTGGAGGCAGAATCAATCAACAGCTTCAAGACAGAAATAGATGTAAAAGTAGGATAAAGGGCTACGGGGAGCAGGCAGGAAGGTGGAGTTGAGACCAGGATAAGAACAGCCATGATCATGTTATATGGTGGAGTGGGCTCAAAGGGCTGAATTATGTCCTGCCACTTCTAATTCCCTACGCCCTTATGAGTGCAATATGAACAACACTAACAAAATATGTCTGTTTCAGCAATACTCAAATCCTGTATAACCAAACAAACTGTTCTTTAAAATATTTAACTGAGAGTTAGGTCTCATAAATTATGTCATGGATGTGAACGGTGCTAAATTAATGTATCTTTTACTTTCTATGCAAAATGTCTTTCCATTCAAATGTAATCAGTACTAACTGAGCCAGTCAAGGGAACTGCAAATGGACTGAATTGTTGTTTGTGAACAGAGTGAAGGGCCACACAATAAATAAATTAATTGGGAGCAGGAATAAGACTTTCAAGTCTGTTCTGCCATTTAATAAGATCTGATCGTGGTCCCAAATCCATTTCATTACTGACTAACCTTCCTATCAAAGTGGTGTTCCTCATGTACAGTGCACTTTTTTATATCAAAAATATGCTTTATTCGTAAAAAAATCTCTGCATAAATACATTGTCACAGAAGCAGTTCGGTTCTGTACAGCTGCATATCAAGTAAATAAAAAAAACATTGGACATTGGCACTCTTCAAAAAAGCCAAAGAACTCTCTTACACACACAAGACTCACATTTACATATATCTGAGGCACTGGGAGGATCCAATAATTGAACAGACCCCCATTTACCTTCAGCAGGAAGACCTCGGACAGTGCTCTTTCCACACTGCACCTTGGAAGCATCTGCCTCAAGCTTTAGTGTGTCCCTCAGCCCGTAGTCCTGGATGTTGGAAGGTACCAGTCTACAACACTTGGTTGGGGACAACTTCTTCTTTTGGAAGACCAACAAGTTTCAGACAGATCAAAGAGCACTTTTCAATCTTCATGTGCAGTGGTGGCTAGCTTGAGGCCTCCTTCACACGCCAAGGGGATTGCAAGAATGGTTTCTGACGGAACAAGGGTAAGCCCCACAGCCAAGCCTCCGCCTCATAATATCTGTGGTGTTCCCAAGATGGCAATGTGGTGAATTTCCACTGGAGAAAATGTTTCCTGCAAATAAATGTTAACAATGATTGATTCTGGTAAACCAGATGCCCTTTTCTTTCACAATTGAGATCTTTTTGAATCCAAAGAGGAAATGCAAAAGGATTCCATGGATTAAAGGTCTGTCATATCAGGGGTGGTTAAATAGTTTGGGCTTGTACTCACTAGAGTTCACAAGAATGGGGTGGGGCGTGGGGGGGAGGTCTGATTGAGGGATATAAAATGCTAAAGGGGATTGATTAGGTGGACATGGAACGGATGTTTCCCCTTGTTGGACAGTCTCAAACAAGATGTCACAGATATAAAGTGAGAGGAGATATGGCCTGAAGAGTACAATATGAACAACATTGACAAAATATATCTGTTTCAGCAATATTCTCTAAAGTATTTGACAGAAAGTTAAGTTCCATAAAGTATGTCATGGATGTAACAGGTTCTAAATTAATGTATCATTTATTTTCTATGCAAAATGCCTTTCTGTTCCTATGTAAACAGGACTAACCAATACAGACTATAGAAGAGTGAATGGATTGAATTGTTGATTGTGAACAGAATGAATGAATTAGGAGCAGGAGTAGGACTTTCAGGTCTGTTCCACCATTTAATGTGATCTGATTGTGGTCTCCACTGCCTTACTGAACAACATACCTGTCAAAGTACCTTTGGTTTCCTTCATGTGCAGCAGTGGCTAGCTTGACGCCTCTTTCACAGTCCAAGGGGATTGCAAGGATGGTTTCTGACTGAACAAGGGTAAGCCCCACAGCCAAGTCTCCACCTCATAATATCTGTGATGTTCCCAGGACGGGAAGGCGTGCACCGTGGTGAATTTCCACAGGAGAAAATGTTTCCTGCAAAAAATGTCAAAAATGATTGATTCTGGTAAACCAGAAGCCCTTTTCTATTTCACAACTAAGACTTTTTTAAATCCAAAGAGGAAATGCAATGTTACATTTGGTTTTTCAACTAATTATCACTTCCCCAGAAGTCACCTCATCTAACCATGCTGCCACATCTGATTACCTCATACTGGCTCCAAGGGGATCGGGAATTGTGGGTTGTGACACCTCAATTGAATGAAGGAGACTTTGAGAGGTGCTAAAACCACAGGGGGATAAAAATTAATCTGAGCACTTTCGTAGGGGCATAGGTAACCATTTGCAATCTGTCCATGACCATTGCTCTTTGTGCTGCCTTCTCTTGGAAACATCAAAACATGGAGAATATGTGCTGGAGTAGGCCATTTGGCCCTTCGATCTACCACCACCATTCAATACGAACATGGCTGATCATGCAATCTCAGCATTCCATTCCCACCCACACCCCATAACCCTTGATGCCTTTACCTGCAAGGGCCATATCCAGCTCCCTCTTGAATATGTCTAATGAACTTCCAATGGGAGAGAATTCCATAGGTTCACAACTCTCTGAGTGAAGAATTTCTTCCTTATCTCAGTCCTGAATGGTTTCCCTCTTATTCTTAGACCGTTTCCCCTAGTTCTGGCCTTGCCAACTTCAGGAACATTCTTCCCACATCTAGCCTGTCCAGTCCCATCAGAATTTTGTGTTTCTATGAATCCTTCACTCATTCTTCCAAATTCCAGAGAAGACAAGCCTGGTCGATCCAATCTTTCCTCTTGTGTCAGTCCTGCCATCCCGGGAATCAGTCTGGTAAACCTTAGCTGGACTCCCTCAATAGCCAGAATATCCTTCCTCGGGCTAGGAGACCAAAACTGCCCATAATACTCAAGCTGTGGCTTCACCAAAGCCCTGTATAACTGCAGCAAATTGTCCTTACTCCGATATTCACATCCTCTCACTATGAAGGCCAGCATGCCATGAGCTTTCCTCATCACCCGCTGCACCTGCATACCAACTTTCAGTGACAGTTCCACCATGACACCCAGGTCTCGTTGCACCTCACCTTTTCCTAAACTGACACCATTCTAATCAAAATCTGTCTTTCTGCTTTTGCGATCAAAGTGAAAAACCTCACATGTATCCATTATATTGCCGATGTGCCAAGTATTTGCCCACACAGCCAGTCTGTCCAAGTCACCCTGCAGCCTCTTAGCATCCTCCTCACAGCACACACTGCCACCTAGCTTAGTGTCATCTGAAAATTTGGAGATATTGCTTTCAATTCCTTCAAATTGTTAATGTATATTATGAGCAGCTGAGATCCTAGCACTGAACCTTGGAGCACCCCACTCATCACTACCTGCCCCTCTGAAAAGGACCCGTTTATTCCAACTCTCTGCTTCCTGTCTACCAACCAGTCCTCTATCCATGTCAATACATTACCTCTGATACCATGAGCTTTAATTTTCCTTACTAATCTCTTGTGTGGAACCTTGCCAAATGCCTTTCAAAAGTCCAGATACACAACAACTACTTATTCACCCTAGTCCACTCTACTGGTCACACCCTCAAAACATTCCAGAATATTTATCAAGCATGATTTCCCTTAAGTGAATCCATGTTGACTAGGACTAATTCTGTCACTGCTTTCCAAAATGCTCAGGTATTACATCCTTAATGATTGATTCCAGCACTTTCCCCACCATCGGTATCAGGCTAACCGGCCTATAATTCCCTGTTTTCTCTTTCACTCTTTTTTAAAGAGTGGGGTTATGTTAACTACCATCCAGTCCATTGAAACTCTTCCAGAATCTATGGAATGCTGGAAAATTATCACCAATGCATCCGCTATTTCTAGGGCCACTTCCTTAAGTGCTCTGGGATGCAGAGCATCAGGTCCTGGGAACTTATCAGGTTTTAATTCCATCAACTTCCCGATACCATTTCCTAAGTAATAAGGATTTCCTTCAGTTCTTCCTTTATGCTTAAACCTCTGTCCCCTAGCATATCCTGAAGATTATTTGTGGCCTTCTTAGTGAAAACAGATCCAAAGTATGTTTTCAACTGATCTGTCATCTCTTTGTTGTCCGTTACGAATTCACCTGATTCTATCTGCAAGGGACTTTGATTTATCTTCACCAGTCTGTTTCTCTTTATATTTCTATAGAAGCGTTTGCTGTCAGATTTTATGTTTTCTGCAAACTTACTTTCATATTGTATTTTCCCTTTCCAATTTAAACCCTTTGACCCCTTCTGCTAAATTTCTCCCGGTCTTTGGTTCTGCTGCTTTTTCTGGCCAATTTATATGGCACCTCGTTGGCTTTACCACTATCCCTGACTTCCATTGTTAGCCATGGGTGAACCACCTTCCCTGTTTTACTCTTACACCAGACAGGGATATATAATTGTTGAAGCTCATCCACATGTTTTTTAAATGTCTGCCATTACCCGTCAACACCCTAAGTATCCTTGCCCAGCTTATCCTAGCTAATGCGTGCCTCATACTGTCAAAGGTGGCATTCTTTAAGTTCAGGACCCTAGTTTCAGAATGAAGAATTCTGCATATTATGGTCACTCTTCCCCAAAGGATCTCACACCACAAGGTTGCTAATTAATCCTCTCTCATTACACAATACCCAGTCGAAGATGGCTTACTCTCTAGTTGGTTCCTCGACATATTAGATGAGGAAAGCACCCCTCACACATTTCAGGAAATCCTCCTCTATCACTTTGTTACCAATTTGGTTAGTCCAATCAATATATAGATTGAAGTCATCCATAATAATTGCTATACCCTTACTGCATGCATTTCCTGTTTGATATAGTCCCCAACATCACAACAGCTGAGTGAGTGAGATAGAGTGTGTGCCTGATGAAGTAAGCATGTACAGCAGAGGAAATGTGTCCATCTGTGTGTGGCAAAGTGAGTAAGTATGTACACGTACAAAGAACAGAGAACAAAGAACCTTACAGCACAGGAACAGGCCCTTTGGCCCTCCAAGCCTGTGCCAATCCAGATCCTCTATCTAAACCTGTTGCATGTTTTCTAAAGATCTATATCCCTCTGCTCCCTGCCCATTCATGTATCTGTCTAGATACATCTTAAATGATGCTATTGTTCCTGCCCCTATCACCTTCACTGGCAACGCATTCACCACCCTCTGTGTGAAGAACTTTCCACGTATATCTCCCCTAAACCTTTCCCCTCTCACTTTGAACTCATGACCACTAGTAATTGAGTACTCCACTCTGGGAAAAATCCTCTTGCTATCCACCCAGCCTACAACTCTAATGATTTTGTAGACCTCAATTAGCACCCCCCCCTCAACTTCCTTCTTTCCAATGAAAACATTCCTGATGCATGGTGATTCAGTGGTTAGCACTGCTGCCTCACAGCACTAAGGTCTCAGGTTCAATTCCAGCCTTGGGCGACTTTCTGTGTGGAGTTTGCACATTCTCCCTGTGGCTGTGTGGGTTTCCTCCGGGTGCTCCAGTTTCCTCCCACAGTCCAAAGATGTGCAGGTCAGGTGAATTGGCCATATTAAATTGCCCATAGTGATAGGTGCATTACTCAGAGAGGAGTGGGTCTGAGTGGGTTACTCTTTGGAGGGTCAGTGTGGACTGGTTGGGCCAAAGGGCGTGTTTCCACGCTGTAGGTAATCTAATCTACTCAACCTTTCTTCATAGCTAGCACCATCCATACCAGGCAACATCCTGGTGAACCTCCTCTGCACCCTCTCCAAAACATCCACATCCTTTTGGTAATGTGGTGACCAGAACTGTATGCAATATTCCAAATGTGGCTGAACCAAAGTCTTATACAACTGCAACATGACCTGCCAACTCTTGTACTCAATACCCTGGCCAATGAAGGAAAGCATGCCATATACCTTCTTAACCATTCTATGACCTGCATTGCCATCTTCAGGGAACAATGGACCTGAACACCCAGGTCTCTCTGTACATCAATTTTCCCCAGGACCTTTCCACTTACTGTATAGTTCGCTCTTGGGTTGGATCTTCCAAAATGCATCACCTCACATTTGAACTCCATCTGCCATTTCTCTGTCCAACTCTCCAATCTATCCATATTCTACTGCATTCTCTGACAGTCCCCTTCACTATCTGCTACTCCACCAATTGTACTCTCATCTGCAAACTATGTCTGCGTGTGTGTGTTTGTATGTGAGTGTTTGTGCATGAGAGCTACACTGTGTATGTGTGCGCGTGGGGGAGGAATGTATGTTTGTGTGTGTGTGTATCTGTGCATATGTATGGTGTGTATGTGCGTACATGTGTATACGGATGTATGCATGTGTGTGTATGTGTAAAAAGGAGTTTGTGAACTTATGTGTATAGTAGGGAGTGCATGTGGGTGTGTGTCTACAAAAGGATTGAGTGTATTTGTAGGAAAGTGAGTACATGTATGTGGGAGTGGAACTATTTAAGTGTCTCTGAGTGTGCAGAAGAGGAACTGTGTGTATGTATAGGAGGGGGAATGTGTGTACATGTATGTGTTTATGTATGCATGTACGTGCGCTTGTGCGTGTATATATGTGCACGTGTGTGTGTGCGTGTGTGCATGTGTGTGAGTGTATATCTGTGCGTGTGTATGCATGTGCATGTGTACTTATGTACTTACATCAGACTCCTATTCATGAATGTGCCATGGTGTAAAGACAACAACTCTCCCTCAATATCAGCAAAACAAAGGAGTTGGTCATTGACATCAGGAAATGGAGCAGATGTCCACTAAACTGTTTATCTCCTTCCTGTACTCTCACCATTGTTTGGAATCCGACCCACAACCACGGTGTCATCAGCAAACTTGTAAAAGAGGTTAGAGCTGACTTTGGCTACACAGTCATGATTGTATAGCAAGTATAGAAAGGGGCTGAGTATACAACTTTGTGGGGTATCAGTGTTCAGGATCATGGAGGAGGAGATGTTGTGCCTACCCTTACTGAATACTGTACAGTCTATGGGTCAGGGTTTACAATCAAGGATCCAGTTGTAAAGGAGGGAGCTGACACCTAGGTCTCGGAGTTTGGAGATGAGTATAGTTGGAATTATGATGTTGAAGGTGGACCAGCTGGAAGTCCATGCATGGGTTGTGTGTGCTGTTGACACCATTGACGTTGGCAGTCTGGATGTTAGTCTGGTGAGTGATAAAGTCCATGCAACTGGGCTCTGGGCTACAATCTTGTATGAGAGAAAGTAGCACAAAGAGCAATGGTCATGGATAGATTGCAAATGGTTCCCTATACCCCTACAAAAGTGGTAAGATTAATTGTTATCTCCCTGTGGTTTTAGCTCCTCTCAACATCTCCTTCATTTATTTAGGCATCACAACCCACAATTCCCGATCCCCTCGGAGCCAGTACGAGGCAATCAGATGTGGCAGCATGGTTAGATGACTTCTGGGGAAGCAATAATTGGTTGAAAATCCAAATATTACTTTGCATTTCCTCTTTGGATTCAAAAAGGTCTTAATTGTGAAAGAAAAGGGCATCTGGTTTACCAGAATCAATCATTGTTGACATTTATTTGCAGGAAACATTTTCTCCAGTGGAAATTCACCACATTACCATCCTGGGAACACTACAGATATTATGAGGCAGAGACTTGGCTGTGGGGCTTACCCTTGTTCCGTCAGAAACCATCCTTGCAATCCCCTTGGCGTGTGAAGGAGGCATCAAGCTAGCCACCACTGCACATGAAGATTGAAAAGCGCTCTTTGATCTGCCTGAAACTTGTTGGTCTTCCAAAAGAAGGAGTTGTCCCCAACCGAGTGTTGTAGACTGGTACCTTCCAACGTCCAGGACTACGGGCTGAGGGACACACTAAAGCCTGAGGCAGATGCTTCCAAGGTGCAGTGTGGAAAGAGCACTGTCCGAGGTCTTCCTGCTGAAGGTAAATGGGGGTCTGTTCAATTATTGCACCCTCCCAGTGCCTCAGATATATGTAAATGTGAGTCTTGTGTGTGTAAGAGAGTTCTTTGGCTTTTTTGAAGAGTGCCAATGTCCAATGTTTTTTTTATTTACTTGATATGCAGCTGTACAGAACCGAACTGCTTCTGTGACGATGTATTTATGCAGAGATTTTTTTACAAATAAAGCGTATTTTTGATATAAAAAATGTGCACTGTACATGAGGAACACCACTTTGATAGGAAGGTTAGTCAGTAATGAAGTGGATTTGGGACCACGATCAGATCTTATTAAATGGCAGAACAGACTTGAAAGTCTTATTCCTGCTCCCAATTAATTTATTTATTGTGTGACCCTTCACGCTGTTCACAAACAACAATTCAGTCCATTTGCAGTTCCCTTGACTGGCTCAGTTAGTACTAATTACATTTGAATGGAAAGACATTTTGCATAGAAAGTCTGTATCAAAGGTGCTGAGGTGGAGATAGTTGAGAGTGTCAAGTTCCTGGGAATGATGATCATCAACAATCTGTCCTGGTCTACCCACGTTGATGTGATGGTCAAGATAGTGCAACAATGCCTCTACTTCCTCAGAAGGCTAAGGAAATTCAATATGTCCACAAGGACCTTTACCAATTTTTTATACATGCACCATAGAAAACATCCTATCCGGATACATCACAGTGTGGTTTTGCAGCTGCTCTTCCCAAGACAGCAAGAAACTACAGAGAGTTGTGAACACAGCTCAGTCCATCACACAAACCAGCCTCGCATCCATTGACTCCATCTATACTTCCTGAAGAAGGGCTTATGCCCGAAACGTCGATTCTCCTGTTCCCTGGATGCTGCCTGACCTGCTGCGCTTTTCCAGCAACACATTTTCAGCTCTGATCTCCAGCATCTGCAGACCTCACTTTCTCCTCCATCTATACTTCCCACTGGCTTGGGGCAGCAACAACATAATTAAAGACCCGTCCCAGCCCGGTTATACTCTCTTCCACCCTCTTCCATCGGGCAGAAGATATAAAAGCTTGAATACACGTATGAACAGATTCAAGAACAGCTTCTTCCCAGCTGCTATCAGACTTTTGAACAGACCTCTCAATTATTAACCAAAACAGAAAATACTGGAAAATCTCAGCAGGTCTGGCAGCATTTGTAAGGAGAGAAAAGAACTGACATTTCAAGTCTAACTGAGCCTTTGTCTTTTCTCTCCTTACAGATGCTGCCAGACCTGCTGAGATTTTCCAGCATTTTCTCTTTTGGTTTCAGATTCCAGCATCTGCAGTAATTTGCTTTTATCTCTCAATTATTAATATTGATCTCTCTCTCTGCCCCTTCTCTGTGGCTGTAACACTGTATTCTGCACTCTGTTCTGCTAGGCTGATGCACTTTGTAGGGTATGATTTGTCTGTATAGCACGCAAAGCCACACTTTTCACTGTATCTCGGTACATGGTGGGCGGCACGGTGGCACAGTGGTTAGCACTGCTGCCTCACAGCGCTAGAGACCCGGGTTCAATTCCCGCCTCAGGCGACTGACTGTGTGGAGTTTGCACGTTCTCTCTGCAGGGGAATGGGTCTGGGTGGAATACCCTTCGGAGGGTCGGTGTGGACCTGTTTCCACACTGTAATCTAATCTAATCTAATCTACATGTGACAACAATAAATCGATCTATCAATCCCCAGGCAATCAAAAAGAAACAGGGAGGAGTCCACAGGAGTCCTACTCACCAACTGGTGTTCTGTTGTGGAAGCTGATGAGGAAGTTGGTTCCACAAAGTAGTGCAGGCAGAACCAGGCCTCACCATGAGGGGCCTCACACTATGGGAGTGAGGGAAACAGGAGCAATAGTGATAGGGGCTTCATTAATTAAGGGAACAGGTAAGCTTTTCTGCAGCCACTGACCTGACTCCAGGATAAGTCACCCACCTGGTGCCAGGGTCAGCAATGTCATTCAGTGGCTGCAGGGCATTCTGAAGGGGGAGAGTGGCATAATCAGGTCATGGTACACACCGGTATCATCGATATCGATAGAATGTTGGATGAGGTCTCGCACCAAGAATTTAGGAAGCCAGGCGGGATAGTTAAAAGCAGGATTCGAAAGGTAGTAATCTCTGGATTACTCCTGTGTCCACAGGCGAATGAGGACAGAAATAGGAGAATGGAGCATATGATTTTGTAGCTTAAGAGTTGGTGCAGAAAGCAGGTTCTGGGATTCCTGGATCACTGGGAATATTTCTCGGGAAAGCGGGACCTGTAAAGCTGCAGCTGCATCAGAATGGGACAAACATCTTTGTGGGAGGATTTGCTATGTACTCTTAGAAAGAGTTTAAACTCAGTCAGCAGGGAAACGGATACAGAGTGTTAGCGCAATAAGGATGCAGTAGACTTTAGAAAAAAGAAACTTAGGCAGAGTTGATGTTTAGGGGAGAAAGAACATAGACATAGAACAGTACAGTAAAGTACAGGCTCTTCAGCCCTCAATGTTGTGTCGACCATTTATCCTACTCTAAGATCAGACCAACCTACACACCCTACATTTTACTAGCATCTATGTGTCTATCCAAGAGTCGCTTAAATGTCCCTAATGTATCTGACTCTAATACCACTGCTGGCAGTGCATTCCATGCATCTAGCACTCTCTGTATAAAGGACCCCTCTCTCTGACATCCCCGTAAAACTTCCTCTAAGCATCTTAAAATTACGCCCCCTCATGATAGCCATTTCTGCCCCTGGGAAAAGTCTCTGGCTATCCACTCTATGCCTCTCATTGTCTTATATACTTCTTTCAAGTAACCTCTCATCCTTCTTCGCTCCAGTGAGAAAAGCCTTAGCTCCCTCAATCTTTCCTCAAAAGACATGCCCTCCAGTCCAGGCAGCATCCTGGTAAATTTCTTCTGCACCCTCTCTAAAGCTTCCACATCCTTCCGATAATGAGGCAACCAGAACGGAACACAATATAAGTAAGAACAATGACTGCAGATGCTGGAAACCAGATTCTGGATTAGTGGTGCTGGAAAAGCACAGCAGTTCAGGCAGCATCTGAGGAGCAGTAAAATCGACGTTTCGGGCAAAAGCCCTTCATCAGGAATACAGGCAGAGTGCCTGAAGGGTGGAGAGATAAATGAGAGGAGGGTGGGGGTGGGGAGAAAGTAGCATAGAGTACACAATATTCCAAATGTGGTCTTACCAGGGTTCTATAAAGCTGCATCATAACCTTAAGGCTCTTAAACTCAATGCCTCTGTTAATGAAAGCCCACACATCATATGCCTTCTTAACAACCCTATCAACTTGAGGCAACTTTGAGGATCTATGGATGTAGGCCCCAAGGTCCCTCTGGTCCTCCACACTGCCAAGAATCCTGCCTTTAACCCTGCAATCTGTATTGAAATTTGTCCTATCAATGTCCCGTTGCAACCTACAACAGCCCTCCACACTATCCGCAAATCATCAATCTTTAAACTATTAGCAAATTTACTAATCCACTTCCTCATCTGAGTCATTTATAAAAATCACACACAGCAGATTTCCCAGAACAGACCCCTGCGGAACACCACTGATCACTGAGCTCCAGGCTGAATACTTTCCATCTACTATCATCCTCTGTCTTCTATGGGCCAGTCAATTCTGTATCCAGACAACCAGATTTCCCTGTATCCCATGACTCCTTACTTTCTGACTGAGCACTTTGGGGAACCTTATCAAACACCTTGCTAAAATCCAGATACACCACATCCACTGCCCTGCCTTTATCAATGTGTTCTATCACATCCTCAAAGAATTCAATAAGGCTTGTGAGGCATGACCTGCCCCTCACAAAGCTATGCTGACTATTGCTAAACAAACTATGCATTTCCAAACAATCCTGTCTCTCAGAATCCTCTCCAATAATTTGCCCACCACTGACATAAGACTGACTGGTCTATAATTCCCAGGGATCCCTGTTCCCTTTCTTGAACAAGGGAATAACATTTGTCAAGTTCCAATTATCTGGCACTACTCCAGTGGACAGTGAGGATGCAAAGATCATTGGCAAAGGCGCAACAATCTCTTCCCTCGCTTCCTGTAGGAACCTTGGGTATATCCCATCTGGCCCAGGGGAATTGCCTATCCGCATGTTTTTCAATATTTCCAGCATATCTGCCTTCTCACCATCAACCCATTTGAGCATATCAGTTTGTTTCATGGTGTCCTCAGAAACAACAAGGTCCTTCTCAATAGTGAATACTGAAGCAAATTATTCATTAAGGACCTTCCCTACCTCCTCTGACTCCAGGCACAAGTTCGGTTCACTACCCCTGATCGGCCCTACCTTCTCTCTGGTTTTGCTCTTGTTTCTCACATAAGTGTAGAACACCTTGGGGTTTTCCTTAATCCTACCCACCCCGGCTTTTTCATGCCCCCTTCTTGCTCTCCTAAGTCCATTCTTCAATTCCTTCCTTACCCTCTTGTAACCCTCTAAAGCACTGTATGATCCCTGCTTCATCAACCTCAAGTAAGCTTCCTTCTTTCTCTTGACTAAATGTTCCAGATCTCTTGTCAATGTTCCTACCATCCCTTCCTTGCCTCAGTGGGACAAACCTATACACCACTTGTAGCCAGTGCTCCCTAAAAAATCTCCACATTTCTGTTAAGCATTTCCCTGAGCACATCTGTTCCCAATTTATGCTCCACAATTCCTGCCTAATAACAATGTATTTCTGCCTCACTCCATTAAATACTTTCCCCTACCATCTGCTCCTATCGGTCTCTATGACAATAGTAAAGGTCAGGGAGTTGTGATCATTATCACTGAAATGCTGTCCCATCAAGAGTTCTGACACCTGACCTGGTTGGTTGTCAAGCACCAAATCCAATATGGCCTCCCCTCTAGTCAGCCTATCTCCATATTGATTCAGGAACCCTTCCTAGACATATATGACAAAATCTGCTCCATCCAAACTATTTGCACGAAGGAGGTTCCAATCAGGGAAGTTGAAGTCACCCATGATAACACCCTGTTACTTCTGCATCTTTCCAAAACCTGTCTCCTAATCTGCTTCTCTGTGTCTCTGTTGCTACTGGGGTGATTTGGGAAGGGGGGTGCGGTCTATAGAAGACTCCCAATATAGTGACTGCTCCTTTCCTGTTTCTGACTTCCACCCACACTGACTCTGTAGACAAACCCTCCTCGATAACTTCCCTTTCTTCAGCTGTGATACTATTTCTGATTAGCAATGCCACTCTCCTCCCTCTTTTATCTCTCCCCTCATTCCTTTTGAAATATCTGAACCCTGGATCATCCAACAACCAATCCTGCCCCTGTGATGTCCAAGTCTCCATAATGGCCACAACATCATAGCTCCAAGTACTGATCCATGTTCTAAGTTTATCACCCTTATTCCTGAAACTTCTTACATTAAAATAGACACACTTCAACCCATCATACTGACTACATCTTTGCTCTATCAACTGTCTATCCTTCCTCACAGACTCTCTGCACTCTGTATCTGCCTGTTCACCATCTACCCCATCCTCTGATCCATAGCTCCGGTTCCCATCACAGGTAAATGGAATGTCTTCTACTTTAATGTAAGGAGTATTGAAGTTAAGACAGTTGAATTAAGGGCGTGGATCGACATGTGGAATTGCGATGTTCGTGCCATCATAGAGATGTGGCAGAGGAAGTATCTCAATGTTTCAGGGTATGGGATTGTCAGACAGGACAGGAGAGGGTGTAAAAGAGAAGTTGATATCACATTATTAAATAAGGAACCACTTTCTGCAGTAAGGAGCAATAATATCTTAGAAGGGTGAGCAAGTGAGGCTTTGTGAGTAGAATTTAGGAACTAAACAGGGCAGTCGCAGTGATAGGAATGTATCATGGGCTCCAAGCAGTCAGTGGGCAATAGAGGAGCAGATATGTAAACAATCATAGGATAGTTACATTTGGGGATGTCAACTTCCCCAACATGAATTGGAATAGTCACAGTGCAAAGGGTTCTGAGGGGGCTGCTTTCTTGAAATGTATCCAGGAGAGATTTCACCTCAACAAGCAGATGGTCCAAAGAGGAACAGTGCGATGCTGGACCTAACTCTGGGGAACAAAACCAGACAAGTATTGGAGGTAGCAGTGGGGGAGCATTTTAGTGGTAGCAAATTTTACACCATCCTTTAGGATTGGGGGAAGGCAGATTTTATACAAATAAGGCAGGATCTCACCAAAGTTACATCTGGGGAGATTTACAGCAAAACAGTAATGGGGGAGTTGGTGGTGGGAGGCATTCAATTAGTGAGGTATGTGTCCAACATGCTCCTTTTAGGGTGAAATGTAGGAGCATTGGAGCGAAGAAGGATGAGAGGTGACTTGATAGAGGTGTACAAGGTGTTGAGAGGCACAGGTAGAGAGGATAACCAGAGACTTTTTCCCACGGTGGAAACGTCTATCACAAGGGGCATAATTTTAAGGTATTTGGAGGAAGGGGTGATGTCAGAGGTAGGTTCTTTACACAGAGAGTGGTGAGTGTGTGGAATGCACTGCCAGCATTGGTAGTAGAGTCAGAGACATTAGGGACTTTTAAGTGACTCTTGGATAGGCACATGGATGATAGTAAAATGAAGGAGCTATATGTTAGTTTGATCATAGAATAGGATATGGCCTATACTGTGCTGTACTGTTCTATGTTCTTAACAAGCCTGGAGAATCCTGAATGTCTGGGAATACCGGGTGGCACGGTAGCACAGTGGTTAGCACTGCTGCTTCACAGCGCCAGAGACCCGGGTTCAATTCCCGCCTCAGGCGACTCTCTGTGTGGAGCTTGCACATTCTCCCCGTGTCTGCGTGGGTGTGATGTAACTGAAATTATAAATTGAAAAATACCTTGATTGTTTGTTGAGTCTTTCATCTGTTTGAATACTATGATAGTTTCATGTGTAAATCACAACACTTTTTAAAAAAAGTTACATTCTCAGGTTAACTGTAACAATTGGTGTTAGCCAGACAATATGTTGAAGGTGTTAGCCCCCTGTGTTCTCTGTCTGTGCCATAATGTTAAAAATCACACAACACCAGGTTATAGTCCAACAGGTTTAATTGGAAGCACACTAGCTTTCGGAGCGACGCTCCTTCATCAGGTGATTGTGGAGGGCTCGATCGTATCACAGAATTTATAGCAAAAATTTACAGTGTGATGTAACTGAAATTATACATTGAAAAATTGATTGTCTATTAAGCCTTTCATCTGTTAGAATACCATGATAGTTTCACTTCTTTCATGTGTAAATCACAAAACCTTTTTTTTAAAAAGTTGCATTCTTGGGTTAGCTGTAAACAATGGTGTTAGCTAGACAATATGTTGAAGGTGTTGGCCCCCTGTGTTCTCTGTCTATGCCATGATGTTTAGATTGTTTCTGATCTAAAAAGAGAGATAATGGAGTTTTACATAAATTCATGCAGTTTTTGAGCTCAGAGTTCTACATGAATGTATGCAGAACTCTGCCCGGTTCTCAGGACAACTCCATACAACCCTGTCAGGGTAGGCGCTGCAAGACGTGGACATAGATACCACCATTACGTGTGGGGACACCTCCCACCTTGTACATGGCAGGTACTCACGTGACTCAGCCAACATTGTCTATCTTATACGTTGCAGGCAAGGATGCCCGGAGGCATGGTACATTGGGGAAACCGAGCAAAGGCCACAACAACGGATGAATGGGCACCGCACAACAATCGGGTAAAAACAATGACTGCAGATGCTGGAAACTAGATTCTGGATCAGTGGTGCTGGAAGAGCACAGCAGTTCAGGCAGCATCCGAGGACAGGCAAAATCCGAGGACAGGCAAAATCGACGTTTCGGGCAAAAGCCCTTCATCAGGAATAAAGGCAGAGAGCCTGAAGCGTGGAGAGATAAGCTAGAGGAGGGTGGGGGTGGGGAGAGAGTAGCATAGAGTACAATAGGTCAGTGGGGGAGGAGATGAAGGTGATAGGTCAGGGAGGAGAGGGTGGAGTGGATAGGTGGAAAAGGAGCTGGGCAGGTCGGACAAGTCCGGACAAGTCAAGGAGACAGTGTTGAGCTGGAGGTTAGAAACTAGGATGAGGTGATGCACATGTAAGAAGTGAAACTATCACTGTATTCTAACAGATGAAAGGCTTAACAGACAATCAATTTTTCAATGTATAATTACATCACACTGTGAGCCCTCCACAATCACCTGATGAAGGAGCGTTGCTCCGAAAGCTAGTGTGCATCCAATTAAACCTGTTCGACTATAACCTGGTGTTGTGTGATTTTTAACTTTGTACACCCCAATCCAACACCTGCATCTCCAAATCATATGCCATACTGTTTAGACTGATTCTAATTTAAAAAGTGACATAACAGAGTCTTACATGCATTCATGCAGTCTTTGGGCAAAGTACAATGTAACTCTGCAAGCACAAATTCACCCCACAAATGTATACTTATGTGTGTGCATGTGTGAGTCTGCTCTGCAGTTCAATCATGGCTGATAAGTTTCTCAACCCCATTCTCCTACTTTATCCCCATAACCCTTAGTCTCCTTGACATTCAAGAACCTATCTATCTATCTCAGTCTTAAATATAGTCAATGACCTGGCCTCCTGTGCCAGTGAATTCCATAGATTCACCACTCTTTGGCTTATCTCCATTCTTGCCCTCGGGTCCTAGTCCCTCCTACCAATGGAAACATTTTCCCAATATCCACTCTGTCCAGGCCATTCAGTACTGTATGTGTTTCAGTTAGATCCCCCGCCCCCCATCCTTCTAAACTCCATCAAGTATAAACCCAGAGTCCTCAAACGTTCCTCACATTTTAAGCTTTTCATTCCTGGGACCATTCTCATGAACTTCCTCTGAGCACACTCCAGGGCCAGTATATCCTTCTTGAGATATTGGGCCCAAAACTGTGCACAATACTCCAAATGTGGCCTGATCAGAGCCTTATAGAGATTCAGAAGTACATCTCTGCTTTTATATTCAAATCTTCTCAAAATAAATGCCATCATTGCGTTTGCCTTCCTAACAACTGACTGAACCTGCAAGTTTACCTTGAGAGAATTGTGGACTAGAACTCTCAAGTCTCTTTGCACTTTAGACTTCTGATTTTTCTTCCCATTTAGAAAATAGTCCATTCCTCTATTCTTCCTACCAAAGTGCATGACCTCACACTTTCCCACATTGTGTTCCATCTGCCAGTTCTGTGCTCACTCTCTTCACCTGTCCAAATCCTTTTGTAGCCTCCCCACCTCCTCAATGGTACCTGTCCCTCTCTCTATCTTTGTATCATCTGCAAACCTAGTCAGAATGCCCCCAGTTCCTTCATCAAGATCATTGATGTGTAAATTGAAAAGTCCCCAGCACTGATCCTTGTGGAATCCCACTTGTCAGCAGCTACCATTCTGAGAAGGACCCTTTTCTGCCAGACAGCTAAGCTTCTATCCATGCCAGCACCTTGCCTCTAACACCATAGGCCTTTATCTTACTCAGTAGCCTCCTGTGCGGCACCTTGTCAAAGGCCTTCTTGAAGTCCAGGTAGATAACATCCATTGGCTCCCATTGGTCTAACCTGCTCGTTACTTCCTCAAAGAATTCTAGCAGATTTGTCAGGCATGACCTCCCCTTGATGAAACGATGCTGACTTTGCCCTATTTCACCATACACTTCCAAGTGTTCAAAAATCTCATCCTTCACAACAGATTCCAAGACCTTACCCGCGATAGAGGTTAGGCTAATTGGTCTGTAATTTTTGTCTTTTGCCACAATCTCTTTTTAAACAGTGTGTCACATTAGTGATTTTTCAGTCCTCTGGGACCCTCCCTGATTCTAGATATTCCTGAAAGATCACCACTAACATGTACGCTATCTCTTCAGCTATGTCTCTAAGAACTCTGGGGTGTAGTCCATCTGGTCCAGGTGATTTATCCACTTTCAGGCCATTCAGTTTTTCTAGCACCTTCTCCTTGCTGATGACCATCATACTCAGCTCTGCCCCTTCACTCTCGACAATATGTGGGATATTACTTGTGTCTTCCACTGTGAAGATTGACACAAAGTAATTACTCAGTTCTCCGGCCATTCCCTTGTTCCACATTACTATCTCTCCAGCGTCATTTTCCCGAAGCCCAATATCCACTTTTGCCTCACTTTTGCCCTTTATGTATCTAAAGAAACTCTTACTGTCTTCCTTTATTTTACTGGCTAGCTTACCCTCATATTTAATCTTCTCCTTATTTTTTTTTGTTACCCTCTGTTGCTCTTTGTAAACTTCTCACTTTGTAATCTTGTGCTTTCCCACTGCCCTTCACCACATTGTAGGCTTTTTCCTTTGCTTTTATGCTGTCCCTGACTTCCCTAGTCAGCCATGGTTGCCTCATCCTTCCTGTACCATGCTCCCTTTCACTCGGATAAATCTCTGCTGTATCTCCTGAATTACTCCCAGAAACTCCTGCCCTTGCTCTTCTACTGTCTTTCCTGCTGGGCTCCTCTCCTGGTAGTTACCTTTAGTCAGCTGTACTACTGATACCTCTGATTCTATCTTCTCCCTCTCAAACTGCAAAGTAAATTCAATCATATTATGAACACTGCCTCCTTTGGGTTCCTTCACCTGTAGCTCCCTTATCAAGTCTGCCTCAATGCACAATACTAAATCCAGTATTGCCTGTTCCCTAGTGGGCTCCACCACAAGCTATTCCAAAAAGCCAACTCATAGATGCTCCACAAATTTTTTTTCTTGTAATCCACTACTGTGATTTTCCCAGTCCACCTGCATATTGAAACCCTCATGATCACTGTAACTTTACCTTCCCTACACATCTTTTCTCTCTCCTGGTCCTGACTACTGTTTGGAGGCCTGTACATGACTCCAACTTTTTTTTTTATCTTTGCAGTTCCTCAATTCTACCCACACAAATTCTGTAATTTAGTAAAACAATCTAGCCTAATAGTCACTATCTACCTGCTGTTAATTATTGTAAAAATCCATTTGGGTCACTAACGTTCTTGAGGGAAGGAAATCTGCCAGCCTTTCAGGTGACTCCAGACCCCACAGCAATGTGGCAGATTCTTATCTACCATCTGGGTAATTAGGGATGGGATATAATTGCTGGCCCGACCACATCCCATGAACAAATGAGAAAAACTGTTTTAGTGTACGCTGCGAGACACAGAGAGCTCCACCAGGATATTTCAGCGGAACATGAGGTTGAGCCCATTTTGTGAAGGAAATAGAGTCTGGGTTTCATCGTTAACCATTGAAATGGAATCTCAACAAACATCTTTTGAAAATGAGTAGACTTTACATTCACTGTATCGACTTTTATCAAGATGCTGCATGATTACAAAATCTATTAACTTCTCAAATAGTGATATGCCTTTTGCAAATCCATGCTGCCTACCTGTAATTAACCTGCCACTGTCCCAATCAAAATGAATTTGACCTTGTATCACAGTCTTTAGAAATCTGCTTGCTATTTTATTTTGTATTTGTTTGTGCGATCTGGGTATCATTGGTGAAGTCTCTCTCCTTTCGAACAGAGGATTTCTCTTGACTGCCCTCTTGTCCTCTCACTTCACTTCTACATCTAAGGCTGATTGTGGTCATTATTCTGCTGGTTTCCTCATATTCTGGGAACAATACCATCAGGGCTGGTTGGTTTTTCTACTTTCTGTGTTTCTTACTCAGTGTTATTTCCACATCTCTGATTGCTTGAATGTCTCCTCCCTCAGACCCTGTGCACTCTCATTGCCTCCAATTGTAAAAGGCAAGACAAAGTACTCAGTGCGTTTCTCCTCCATCCCTTCAATCTCCACACGATGATTTACGTCTTCGTTCTCTAACTGGCACTGCTCCTCCTGAATGACAGTGTTACATTGTGCCAGTTAATGAAGTCCTTCTGGACCAGAGAAGATTACGGGGTGATCTTATTGAGGTGGTTAAAATTATGAACAATTTTGACAAGGTAAAGAAGGATATTCTGACCCCACTAGTTAGTATCTCAGTAACTAAGGGAGGGGGGGAGGGAGTGGTTTGTGGTGTCACGATTTCAAGATTGTCAGCAACAGAGCTAGGAGTGAGATGAAGAAAAACTTATTTACTCAGAGAGTTGTGAGGATTTGGAATGTGTTGCCTGAGAGAGTGGTGGAGACTGATTCCACACGAGGTTTCAAAAGAGAGCTGAAATTTATATTTAAAGGTGGTGAATTGAGAGGGCAATGGAGATAGGGCTGGAGAGTGGGATGAGCTGAGTAACTCTCTCAGAATTTAGTACAGACGCAATGGGTCAAATGGCCTCTGCCTCTGTTGGAAAATTCTATTCTATTGTATCCATTCTTTTTGACTTCCTCTTCATGTTCTGGCGGACTCTCTCTGCAGGCAATGGCAGCACTGACGATTTCTGATTGTTGTTTAGATTGTCTCACAACACCTTCATGTTAGAGGCTTAGTTTTAATTTTAATCTCTTTACTCACCAACATATACCTGAGAATTTTACGTGAAGCAGTTAACATTCCATTCATTGTACTTTATGCAAACGTCTCCAACCATGTCTAGATTAGATTAGATTACATTAGTGTGGAAACAGGCCCTTCGGCCCAACAAGTCCACACCGACCCGCCGAAGCGCAACCCACCCATACCCCTACATTTACCCCTTACCTAACACTACGGGCAATTTAGCATGGCCAGTTCACCTGACCTGCACATCTTTGGACTGTGGGAGGAAACCGGAGCACCCGGAGGAAACCCACGCAAACACGGAGAGAACGTGCAAACTCCACACAGTCAGTCGCCTGAGGTGGGAATTGAACTCGGGTCTCCGGCGCTGTGAGGCAGCTGCGCTAACCACTGTGCCACCGTGCCGCCTGTCTAGCTGGGTGACAATGTTGTGATTTGCTCAACTTTAGTCTGTTTTTCATCTTTTCTATTCTTCTTGTAGTTTTTCAATTTTTCTTCTGTTTCCTCTTTTATGTCTGTCTCTCTCACTCCCTTAACACAGCATTGTTAAAACTTGGGCATGTGCACGAGGGAGTGTGTGTGTGCATGTGTCTCTGTGGGAGAAGAGTGTGTGTGTGTGCATATGGGAGAGGATGTGTGTGTGTGTGTGTGAGAGAGAGAGAGAGGGGAGAGTTTATGTGTGTGAGTGAGGGATTGTGTATGTATGTATGTATGTGTATGTGCAAGAGTGAGTATGTGTGTGTGTGAGAGAGAGAGGTGCCTGTGTATGTGTATGTGTATGAAAGAGGGACTCTGTGTGTGTATTTGAACATGCATGAGAGCGACTCTGTGTGTGGGAATGTGAGTGTGTTTGCGTAACTGTAACTCTTGTGCGTGTGTGAGAGGGTGAGTGTGTGTGACAGTGATTCGTGTGTGTGTGTGTGGGACCATGAGTGAGTGTGTGCGAGTGTGTGTGAAAGTGGGAGCATATACTCTCAAAGAAGACCAATATACCATTTGCCTTTCTATCTGCACATGTAAGGACACCCAGACCCCTTTTGTAGATCCACACTTGCTGATACGTCACCATCCAAACAATACTCTGCCTTCCCATTTTTCGCAATTTACATCTATCCACGTGATATTGCATCTGCCACGTGTTTGCTCACTCAGCCAGTTCATGGTGATGGTGTAACCTGTAGAGATGAGATGGTACATATGAATAGTATTATAGCTCTGTAGTGGTGTGGTGAGGAGACTCAAGGCTGGCTCATGCTAGTGATGGTCTCAGCATCAGAGTGAAAGTGCCTAGGTCCAGGCCCATGGCTAAGTACTTCAGAAGGACTTCAATGTCGAACTTTTAACTTCATTTCTTCTGTTTTTCTACTTGATACTGAAGATTTCACACCTCGGTACCTTGTCCTTGTTGTATCTTCAGAGTATTCCATTGTTTCTAAATAGTCTTTCCCTGAGCCCAGAAACTGAACTGTGGTGAAGTTTGTCTTGTTTTCACTTTATAAAACTTGCTTTGTCATTGATGTAGCACCGTGGTGGAATGAATTATAAAGGTTTTCAGCGTATTTTTCATGTAAAAGTACATGTGACAATAAATTTCACTTCTCTTCCATTCTAATGTACCTAAGGTGGCACTGCAGATAGGTGACTTTGTTCCTTTTTCATTGTACTTCAGTACATGTGACAGTCAATTTAATTTTAATCTACTCCAGTTGATCAGTAAAACATGCTTTCCCCTTTCATATGTACAATCTCGTTAATGTTTTCCAAGTGTTCCTTGATCACATCTTTTACAATAAATCCCAGCATCTTCCCCACTATGAATGCTTGGCTAATTAGTCTGTGATTCTGTGTATTTTCCCTCCCTCCCTTTTTAAATAATGGGGTTACATTTACCACTCTCCAGTCCTTGGGCTCTCAGAGTATAGAGTCAAGAGTCATGGAGATGTACAGCACAGAAACAGACCATTTAGTCCAACCCGTCCATGCCAACCAGATATCCCAACCCAATCTAGTCTCACCTGCCAGCACCCGGCCCATATCCCTCCAAACCCTTCCTATTCATAAACACATCCAGATGCCTTAAAATGTTGCGCCTTAGGTCTCTTTTATATCTTTCCCCTCTCACCCTAAACCTATGCCCTCTAGTCTTGGACTTCCCCACCCCAGGGAGAAGACCTTTCTATTTATCCTATCCATGCCCCTCATGATTTTATAAACCTCTATAAGACCACCCCTCAGCCTCCGATTCTCCAGGGAAAACAGCCCCAGCCTGTTCAGCCTCTCCCTATAGCTCAAATCCTTCACCCATGGCAACATACTTGTAAATCTTTTCTGAATTCTTTCATGTTTCACAACATTTTTCAATAGGAAGGAGACCAGAATTGCATGCAATATTCCAAAAGTGGCCTAGCCATTGTCCTGCACAGCCGCAACATGACCTCCCAACTCCAATACTCAATGCACTGACCAGTAAAAGAAAGCATAGCAAATGCCTCCTTCACTATCCTATCTACCTGCGACTCTACTTTCAAGGAGCTATGAACTTGTACTCCAAGGTCTCTTTGTTCAGCAACACTCCATTAAGTGTATAAGTTTTGCTAAGATTTGCTTTCCCAAAATGCAGCACCTTGCATTTATCTGAATTAAACTCCATCTGCCACTTCTCAGACCATTGGCCCATCTGCTCAAGATCCCATTGTAATCTGAGGTAACCTTCTACGGTGTCCACTCACCTCCAATGTTGATGTCATCTGCAAACTTACTAACTGTACCTCTTATGCTCACATCCAAATCATTTATATAAAAGAT
>NC_057710.1:14225441-14234725 GCF_004010195.1 Chiloscyllium plagiosum
CACCACCACCCTCTGTCTTCTACCTTTGAGCCAGTTCTGTATCCAAATGGCTAGTTCTCCCTGTATTCCATGAGATCTAACCTTGCTAACCAGTCTCCCATGGGGAACCTTGTCAAACACCTTACTGAAGTCTAAATAGATCATGTCCACCACTCTGCCCTCTCAAGCCTCTTTGTTACTTCTTCAAAAAACTCAATCAAGTTTGTGAGACATGATTTCGATAGAGTTTTGGAAGGTGATAACCAACATATCCAGTTTTCCCAAGCCCACTTCCTTTATTACACTGGAATGTCATTTTTTTCGGACTCTGGGGACTTTGGTCAGCCTTCAACACCATTCATTTCTGTCGGACCATTGCTTTATTCTGATGCGGAGGAGTTGGTGTTGGAGTGGGGTCAAAATCACACAGCACCTGGTTATAGTCCAACAGGTATATTTGGAAGCACTCACTTTCGGACTGCTGCTCCTTCATCAGGTAGCTGTGGAGCGGGATCATAAGACACAGAACTTATAGCAAAAGATCACAGTGTCATGCAACTGAAATGCTATATTGAACAAACCTAGATTGTTGTTAAGTCTTTCATCTTTTAGAATGGGTTGCAGGTTTCAGTTCATTAATATGTAAATCCCAGAACTTCTTTTAAGTCACATTCTTGAGATAACTTAAAGTTTTATGAAAAAGGTGACATTTCAGTTCAGGTAATGCATTCAAGGTGTGAGGTTAGAGTCTGTCTGTATCCCAATCTTGAGTCAGATTGGTTCTATTTCATAATAGGAATTTATAAAATATTACATGGATTGACTGCCTGCATTAACTGCCTGCAGATTGTGTGCTTTTTGAGCAAAATAGAATGTATCTGCAAATACAAATTAAACACATTGACTTATATGTGTGCGTAGATGCATGAGAGAGAGTGAGTGTGTGCATGTTAGTGTGCGCATGTGAATGTGAGTGCATGTGAAAGAATGTGTGTTTGTATGTGTGCAAATTGGTAAAGAGTGTGTGTGGAATGGGATGGAGTATAAGCCTGAGAGAGGGTATGTGCGTGGGTGTATATGTGTCTGTGTATGAGAGCCAGCATGTGTATGAGAGAGGGTCTGCATGAGTGTGTATGGAAGAGTGTGTGTGTGAGGGTGAGAGAGAGTGTATAGCGTAGTGGGGTCACCTGTAATGTGACATGAACCAAGGTCCCGGTTGAGGTCATCCTCATGGGTACCGAACTTGGCTATCAGTCTCTGCTCTTGCCTATCCAAGTCTACCTTGGAGGATGTGTCATACTCTTACATACTCTCACACTCATGCAGACCCTCTCTCATACACACACACTCCATCACACCCACACACACTTTACCAAGCATTCACACACTCTCTCATGTGCGCTCATATACACACACACAAATGTATTCATTCTCTCTCTCTTTCATGCATATACACACACACACATAAGTCAATGGGGTGAATTTGTATTTGCAGAATTGTATTTGCGATACATTCTATTTTGCTCAAAAATACACAATTTGCTGACAGTCAATCCATGTAATATTTTGTAAATTTCACTTTGCAAATAGAACTAGTCTGGCTCAAGATTGGGATACAGACATACTCTGACCTCTAATCTTTAATGCATTGTCTGAGCTGAGATGCTTGTTCACTATATCATTTCAGTAGCATGACACTGTAATCTTTTGCTATAAACTCTGTGCCTTATGGACGTATACTCCACAACCACCTGATGAAGGAGCAGCGCTCCGAAAGCTAGTGCTTCCAAATAAACCTGTTGAACTATATCCTGATGTTCTGTGATGTTTAACATTGTTTTACTTATACTCCCTCTTGTGTTCCTTAACATTTTTTTGAAAATTATCTGTGGCCGTATTTGTGAAGACAGAACCAAAATATGATCTTACAGTCATTACAGAGACAAGGAGATCAAAGCTACTAAGTATTCAGAGGTAAGTGATTTTTTTTCACAAACAGAGGCAGAAAGGAAAAAGGCGGGGGTAGCATGGTTCCTATGAGGCAGAGTAAGAAAGAAATGATCTTGGGGCAGAAGATGTAAAGTCTATATAAGGAGGTAAGAATTAATAAAGGGAGGAAGATACTGGTGTGAGTAGTTTATAAACCCCCTTGACAGTGACTGTACTGTCGGGCAGAGAGTAAATTAGAAGGTACATTAATGATGGGTGTTTTTAATCTTCATGTAGATTGAGAAAATTTGGAAGGTTGGATATAATGTGGGAAAATGTGGGGTCATGCACTTTAGCAGGAGAAATATTTAAACTGAGACTGAAACATATCAGATTCCATGATAGGATATGTTCTGAGAGATTGTTTCCCCTTGTGGGGGAGTTTAGGATCAGACAGCACAATCTCTGATTCATGGTCAGCTATTTCAGTCAGTAATCATAGAATCCCTGTAGTGTGGAAGCAGGCCATTTGACCCATTGAGTCCACACACCAACCCTCCCAGCATCCTGGGACTCACTCACAAAGCCTGTACACTCTTGACACTATGGGCAACTTAGCATGGCCAATCCACCTAACCTGCATATCATTGGACTGTGGGAGGAAACCGGAGCACCCGGAGGAAACCCACACAGACACGGGGAGAATGTGCAAACTCCTCACAAACAGTTGCCCGAGGGTGGAATTATAGAATATACTCGGGATTGTTTCCCAGAATGATATGTTTTAGATCCAGTCAGGGATTGAGCCACGTTTGGTTTGCAACATGTAATGGGGCAGACTTAGTAAATAATCTCAGAATTGAAGAGGAAGTGAATGCTTGAATGTGGTGCTAGGTCAGAGTATGTCTGTATCCAAATCTTGAGCCAGACTAGTTCTATTTGCAAAGTGAAATTTACAAAATATTACATGGATTGACTGTTTCTCCAGCACTTGTTTCAGCTTTCCCAGCATCTGCAGTATTTCGCTTTCTTAAAGATGGCATTGAAGAATTGAATAGTCTGGTAGGATGAACAGATTGAATGACTATTTTTATTGAATTCGGACTTCACCATCAGCCAAGGTAGTAGGTGGTAGGTGTACCAATGTTTCTCAGGCCTTAGCCTGAGTTTCTGGATTATGGCCCAGTGACATAGCCACTACATCACGACTTCTCAATAAGTCTATTTAATGGATGACAGGGAGATGGTGGGGCTCTATTTTAAAAATGTGACTCAATTATTATTTTAAATGTACTAAGTAGTTTGAGTTAAGCTGAGATACAACTAACTAAACAGAATTTGCATTAGTTAGGTCCTCAAAGGCAACATACTGACATGGGGAAAACAGTGTGTTCATATTCTTGAATTTACAAAATCATTCTGACTGAACTGAGTCACCCAAAACCATTAGGGTGCATGCCTTCATAGCTATCAAGCCGAGCAGCTTAAACATTTGTATCAGTCGGAGTCTGAATATATGTCTTTTATCCACTTTTAAGAAGTTTATTTAGCTTTAGTAATGTGTGCAATTCTGTTATGACCACATTTATTGTCCATTCCTATTTGTACTGCAATGTATTGGGACTTAGTCAAAGAATCATACAGCATGAAAACAAACCCTTTGTTCCAATTGGTCCGTGCCAACCACAATCCCAAACTAAACTCGTTCCATTTGCCTGTTCCTGGCCCATATCCCTCTGAATCTTTCCTATTCACGGACTGATCCAAATATCTTCTAAACATTGTAACTGAACCTGTTTCCACCATTTCCTCCTGAAGTTCACTTTACATGTGAATCACTGTCTGTGTAAAGAAATTGTCCCCAGGTCTTTTTTAAATCTCTCACCTCTCATCTTGGAAACATTCCACCTAGTCTTTAAATCCCACCCCACCATCCTGGAGAAAAGACATCTATCATTAACTCTATCGATACACCTCATTATTTCTGGAAATGTTGCAAATTGTCATTGAAGTAATTACATCACCATTTTTTGTTTGTTGTAACGCATACATGGGATTTGACCTTGCTGGCTGGGCCAACATTCATTGTCCATCCCTAAGACGCCCAGAGCATTAAGAGTCAATCACCTTGCACTGGGCCTGGAATCACATCTAGTTAAAGACAACAGACTTGCTTGCCTAAAGGACATTATCATAAAAAGCATATGTGGTTATCAACTGTGGTTACACAGGCACCGATAGAAGCTTCTTTAGAAATCCACATTTCCATTAGTCAAATTTCACCATCCACCATGGTGGGCATCAAACACATAGCCCCAGAGCATTAGCCTGGGAAGCTTGATTAATAGTCTAGTGACATTAGTGGCTCTCCACCAGTAGAAAATTCCCACTGACCCTATGGAGATAAAGCAATGACAATACACTTCCCAGGCAGGATATCTGACTGGAGACAATTGCTATTTCCAAAACATTAATTTACACTCTTTACACCACAAAGATAATGAGGGTTTGCAAACCTCGAACGTGCTGGATTTTGTAGATTAGGATAAATTGGAAAAAAGCTTGTTAAATGCCAACAGCTCAGTACATTAGAAAGAACAACAGTATGACTTTAGCATGTCAATTCACCTAACCTGCATATCTTTGGATTGTGGAAGGAAACTGAACCTCCCAGAGGAAATATTCAAGGAAATTAGAAAAAAGAGAAAGATATAAAAGTTTTAGCAAGTAAAATCAAGAAAATGAAATTGTTTTTGTGTCAGTAAACCTTGGGGGAATTACTACAGAAAGAGTAGGATAGATTTGACACCAAAGAGATAATGTGTTTGGAGCATACTATGTGGGCATTTCTCTTAATATTTTGAGTTAGCTTCATGAGATGGGGACAGTGCAGATACTGTATTTGAGTGCAAAATGTTCAAATGTAATATGATAGCAGATAGCATTATTTAAACTGAATAACATCATCAGGTCTATGTGAAAGTTGTCCAGGCTCTAAAGAGCCTATGGATAAAATAGTGGAGGCTTTGACCATCATTTCCCAATCCTCTTTGGCTGCAAGAGCAGTGCGAGACCCCTACTAATCATAGAAACACATTGTGGAAGCAGGCCCTTCGGCCCAACAAGACCCTCTGAAGTGTAATCCACCCTGAGCCATTCCCCAAACCTATTACTCTACATTTACCCCTAACTAAGGCACCTAAACCTACACATCCCTGCACACTCTGGGCACTTTAGCATATCAATTCACCTAACCTGCATATCATTGGATTGTGGAAGGAAACTGGACCACCCAGAGGAAACCCGCACAGACATGGGGAAAAAGTGCAAACTCCACACTGGCAGCTGCCGAAGGCTGGAATGTAACCCAGGTCCCTGGCAATGTGAGGCAGCAGTGCTAACCACTGAGCCACCGTGGTGTCCTAAATGTTGTGTTGTTTAAAAATGGAGGATAACATGGAAATGTACAGACCAGTCATCCTAAAGTTGGTACATGTGGACTGGTCAGTGCACAATAATTGTAGAGGAGGCAAGTCCCTATGTAATTCCTGTAGCAATATATTGAGAGCTATGAGGACTCGGCTTGACCAACCACCATCTTCTTTTGTATTAATGGCAACTCCAAATGCTGCAATACATTCTCCTTCAACTTTGGATAGACTCAATGCCCTTATTAATTCACATGGGGATACAGCTATGCCAATGGTATCCCAGAAGTCTGTATTTATTGTTGTGAGCCTGTAGTACAGTAAGGGGCATATAGGGATCAATTTATGGAAGTGAGCAAACGCTAATGAACCACTATCAGTGACACAAACAAATTTATTATAATGATATTACAGCATAATATTCATTCTGTAAACAAAGTACAATAAAGCAAGACTTTGCAGTCATTAAAATTGACATTGGCAATGCATTAATTTTAAATATTATCCAACATTCAGGAAAGTACAATAATTTCATAGCTGATTAAATTATACAGCAAGTATCTTGCTCAATACACAGACAGTTTCTAAAATTTGTGCTTGCAAAACCAGTATTCGAGAAAAAGGGAAAGAAAGCACATCAGAAATAAATATAGCAGCAACACTTATTCGACAAGCTCTGAAATCAATTGTAGCACAGCACCTTGCCTACTATCTGTGCAATTGGCACTGGTATAGAAATAAATTACAAAGGTAAGGATAAAGCCCCAAAACCTGAAACTACACAAAGAAACAAACAAAATGATTACAGTATCCTTTCAAAATAAATTACAAAGATTTCATTGCGTAAAGAACTGGAGCTCTACACAATCTCCAGGTTATTCTGGCTATTGTACAGTATTAGTTTTAAGCACAAATGAACCTTGCTGTCTGAAACCCACTCTGATAAACACTAACAAATTGTTGAAATAATTTGCTATTGCCCTGTAAATTATTAGGTTCCTGCAGGGAGCACCAAAAAAGTTTTAACAAACAATATCCATACACATAGAGCTCCCTTAGTTTATGAGAAGATTCCTAGCAGCATCTGAAGCACAGTAGCTGACATTGCAGAGAAACAAGGCTCAATATAAATCTGTCTATGCATTTATTGCTGCAGCTCTTGTAGTGTTATAGAATCATCTAAAAGATGAAGAACATTCTTGGTAAAGAGAATCATAACATTTACATCAGCATGCAGAAGAAATGAATGATTTGACTAAAAAATGTGCAAGTTTTCCCCGACCAGAGGATTTTTAAAAAAGTGCATTCTAACCTAAACTTTAAAGTGAAACCCAGCTTTGAAATGCACCCTAAAGTTTCCCTTCCCCAAGTCACTTTCTAAAATGATAAATTCTGTTAATCAGAAAAGCTGCCTGAATTAGCACTTCGCAGTTTGCAACAGCACTTAGTTGTCTAGTTGTGAAGTTCCCCTCTAGTCCTTGTGTTTACACACCACTGGTTTAACAGTGAACTTTGGTTTTGTCACACCCACCAGCCCTGATACAAAGCTAAAATTCAACACAAATTCGCAACTTTATTAAATCTGGCAAAAATACAACTTCCCAGTAAGCTGGATTCAGAGGTTCTGGAGTATTACACTGGGGGATTCAATGGAAACTCCACCAGTTTTAACACAGCCATTCAGCCTGTTAGTTCATTGTAAATCTTTTTTTCTTCAAGATATCATTACGAAAATCTTCAATGAACTCAAAAAAAAATTACAATACTTCTAAATCCAATTTAGAACACTCTAATTCTACAAGTTCAGAACACATTTTCTTAAGCTCCTAATCATACCAATTATACATGTTGTGCAGAGTTTGTTAAAATTCAGAGTCCAGAATGTGGTGCTGGAAAAGCACAGCAGGTCAGGTAGCATCTGAGGAGCAGGAAAATCAGGATGAAGGACTCCGGCCCGAAATGCTGATTTTCCTGCAACACACTTAACTCTGGTCTCCAGTATCTGCAGTCCTCACTGTCTCCTTTTGTAAAAATTGACTGGAATGATGGCTGGGTCAGCATTTAATGCCCATTCCTAGTTGCCTTTGAGAAGGTGGTGGTGAGCTATCATCTTGAACTGCTGCAGTCCGTGTGTTGTAAGTAGACCCACAATGCACTGGAGAGAATTCCAGGATTTTTCAATTTTACGCTAACACCTGTGCTGTGATTGAGGTAAACTAGTTAAACTCACTATAGTGAGCTCATTAAAATCATGAAACAAAATCATAATTATTTAAGCATGCCAAGATAGAACAACAGAGCTGATCATTACTACTAAGAGTTGAATATGCTACTTTTTAAAAAGGTGATTTTTGTTTTTTGTGATCCAGTTTTCTCTCTTTTCTCTCAAGAGATTGCCGCTGTCTTCTGGGTATGGATTCTATATGAACAGACTTCCAACATTGCAGCAAATCAGCCAGTCCTCTGTTGATCCTGGACAGCCTCTGATGGAGCGCCAGGCAAGAAGCTCAGTTCTTTATTTATTGATACTATCTATATTGCAGGCAATATCCATTGTCCTGACATAGATTGCAGGATAACCAGAGTCTGAACTCCAGTTAATAACTTCCTTGTTAATCTTGAGAACTTGGGCTGCAAGTTCATAACTTGCCTGAAAGCAGCCATCTCCATACAGCCCACAGAACCCAGCACTTTCTGTTCTGTATGATAACTAGACAGTACATGTATCCAAAGAGGATTCGTCAATCGACTATCAATAACTTACTGCATCTTAAGGGAGTGCCTACTTGAAACTGAAAGGTAATGAGTATTTCGGGTTTATTTAAAAATCCTAATTCAGCTGCGATAAGAATTAAAAGGAACTTCACGTCCAAACTTTCACAGATCAACATACAAAAGGAGGAAGTTTAAAAAAAACGTAATCACACTTGCAATTTAGTGAATGAATCTAAAAATGTGAAACGCACAAAACATGTTAGCAACTACTGGTTGGATTCCAGAATTCTCAGTTTTGTTTTTAAAATTTCAGTCGAGGGCTTTTAGGTTAGGGAAAAAAAAATCCCACACACAAAAATATCAATGCACCCCAAACATCATTCCATATCCAACATGCAATTAAATCAATTTAAAAAAATCATGTGAAAGACAAACTCGACAGAAAGAAAGATGCTGGGAAACTGCAACCGTTTAAGTCCTATTCACAGAATACACTTCCAGAAAAATGTATAGTTCTGTAGGGACAGTATGCCTTGTAATCAATCTAGCAGTATGCTCTTGTCCTTCGAGCAAAAAAACGGTGCCTTTATATTCTATGTTTCGATTTATTTTTGTTTTAAGATGGCATCTTGTTTTAAGATGGTGATACTGTACAACAATTTTAACTGCATTTTGTAACAAAATGTGACAATAAATAAATCAAATCAAATCTGCAATTCCAAGCACATCTGTTATTTGAAAGTCCTTGAGCTCAGAGAGTGGAATAAGTATCAAGTGGGCTGAAATTGTGACATTCTCACATTGTTCCAAAGCTGAGCTCTGTCTGAATATTGTACCTGCAATGATTTTCAGAAGCTGGAGAATTAAGTCATAGAAGAGCTGAAAATGTGTTGCTGGAAAAGCGCAGCAGGTCAGGCAGCATCCAAGGAGTAGGAGAATCGACGTTTCGGGCATGAGCCGTTCTTCAGGAATGAGGAAAGTGTGCCTCATAAAAGGTAGGGAGGAGGGACTTGGGGGAGGGGCGTTGGAAATGCGATAGGTGGAAAGAGGTTAAGGTGAGGGTGATAGGCCGGAGTGGTCAGGAAAAAGATTGCAGTTAGGAAGGTGGTGCTGAGTTCGAGGGTTGGGACTGAGACAAGGTGGGGGGAGGGGAAATGAGGAAACTGGAGAAATCTGGGTTTATCCCTCGTGGTTGGAGGGTTCCTAGGCGGAAGATGAGGCGCTCTTCCTCCA
>NC_057710.1:14235180-14259347 GCF_004010195.1 Chiloscyllium plagiosum
CCATCTGGGTTGTTCGGTATTGGAACTGGTCCTCCTGGGAGCAGATGCGGCGGAGACGAAGGAATTGGGAATATGGGATGGCGTTTTTACAGGGGGCAGGGTGGGAGGAGGTGTAGTCTAGGTAGCTGTGGGAGTCACTCGGTTTATAGTAAATGTCCGCGTTGATTCGGTCGCCCGAGATAGAAATGGAGAGGTCTAGGAAGGGGAGGAAGGAGTCTGAGATGGACCAAGTAAATTTGAGATCGGGGTGGAAGGTGTTAGTAAAGTGGATGAACTGTTCAACCTCCTCGTGGGAGCACGAGGCAGCGCCGATACAGTCATCGATGTAGCGGAGGAAAAGGTGGGAGCATCGATGTAGCTCATTCCTGAAGAAGGTCTCATGCCCGAAACGTCGATTCTCCTGCTCCTTGGATGCTGCCTGACCTGCTGAGCTTTTTCAGCAACACATTTTCAGCTCTGATCTCCTTTTCTCCTAATTAAGTCATAGAATCCTAGAATCACAGAATCCCTACATTAAGGAAAAGGAGGCCATTCAGCCTACAGTCCACACCGTTCCTCCAAACACTATCCCACCCAGACCCATCTCCATAACCCTATATTCTCCTGGCTAATCCACCTAACTTACACACCCTTGTCACTATGGACAATTTCGCATGGCCAATCCACCTAACTTTTGTCAGGATGCACCACAACTGGTCCCATCTTGCTCAGCATTTCAGTGAGCTTAAGTGTTTGAAAAGTGCGACTGCGACAGTGAGAGCAACATTCAATTTTTATAAAAGCAGCATGGGAAAAGTTATATTCCAGTCATGTAATATAATTCATCATTAACTATAGGATCAATGCGGAGCCTGAGTTTTTAAAAAGACAAATAGTGCGTCACACTATAGACACTACTGTATTGTGGTTTCATTTTTGTCCAAGTTTTATGCGACTCTTGTACAAAATGCCAGGGGTCAGCCTTTCTGATAAGAGTTTTGAAACATGATAACAAACAGACACACGCGCACACAGAATGGGGTAATGGAATATTATCGCACAGAAAAAAAGCCATTCAGAAAATCAAACTTGATTTTTTTTCACATCATCACCCACCTATCCTTATTTGCTTAATTCCCATAATCTTGAAATAATAATCTTTGCATATACTCTTTTAAATGAATTTATGGAGTCTTTTTAAAAACAAACTCACATTTGGCTCTGTTTTACCTTTCTCATTTTAAAGCAATTTTACCTTTCTGTGCTCACAGCAAGATGAAAGTTTTGGGAAGTGGAATAGTTTCCCATTGTTAGCATCTCACGCTGGAGCAGAGTGAAGTACAGCATTGTGAGCTGTACAGAAACGTGGCCTCTACACTACCCCAAGTATTTACCTCAGTACCTATCTCAGTTTAGTACCTGCTCCGACACAGTATTTTGCACCTACACAGCTCCACAGCAGCCACCATGAAGCGATCCCAATATATTATTGTTAATTGCGTTACAATCTCACAGTGAAATTGCCAACTTCGATTCACCTTATGTGCATTACATGTAGTTTCTTTACTTGCATGTGAGTGGAGTTCCAGAAGGGGAAATGACTACATACGAACTCACTGCATCACCCATCAGTTTCTATTTTGAAGGACAATGAATAAAGAGAAGTCACTGGAGTCCCAGATATTGAGTGCACCTCAATGACTTTATCCAGCAGAGGGGACAGCCATTCAGCCCACTGCCTTTGCTCCTTGCAGGAGCTATTTAACTAGTTTCATTTCCCTGCTCATACCCCACATTTGTTTCCTTTTCAAGTACAAATTAATTTACTTTACAAGTTACTGTTGAATCTGCTTCTACCACACTTTCAGGCAGCGCATTCCAGATTATAATTCACAGAAAAAAAAATTCTCCCAGTTTTCTCCTCTGCCTGTTCTGGAGAAGGAAGTGATTTTATTCAAATGCTGATCAGGTTCCCATGTCATTTGCGAATAAATTCAACAACCAGCCATCGGTCACTTGCCCCCAGGTGCTGCTGACTTCCTTTCCCCTCACTGAAGCAAGCAGAGCTCCTCACTTTCAATCTCTTCTGCATCTTCATCTTCGTTTAAGGTATTGCCTGCCTCTTCGTTTGGCTGTGTTTCTCTGCCAGTCAGCTTCTCCCGAAGCTTCATGAGTAAGTCACGGCTCTCGCTGACTGGTAGGTTGCTAAGGTAGTATTGTGGTGCAAACTCAATCAGCCTTGGGGAAAGAAAAAAAAAAGCAAAAATATAACCAGCTCATGTCAGAATTCACAGCTTCAATTGAATTACTCTTTGGTAACCAGTGTTTCAGTCTGTATCATTTTTCCTGATTCAAAATAGGTTGCAATTATGTTGTTCTGAATTATGATTAGATTAGATTCCCTTCAATGTGGTGCATCTCTTCGGCCCTACAAGTCCACACTGACCCTCTGAAGAGTAACCTAGCCAGACTCCATTCCCTACATTTGCCCCTGACTGATGCACCTTACACTATGGGCAATTTAACATGGCCAATTCACCTGACCTGCACACCTTTTGGATTGTGGGAGGAGACCAGAGCGTCCACAGATACGGGGAGAACATGCAAAGTCCATACAGACAATCGCCTGAGGCTGGATGCGAACCTGGGTCTCTGGCACTGTGAGGCCGCAGTGCTAGCCACTGAGCCACTCTCTTCTTGCTTCTATAATTGAAAAACATTTAATGATACATCTGAGCCTCCTATCTCCCTGCTTTGTCTAACGCCATCAACACAAGTCTCAGTTCTGCTATCAGCCTGAAAAATGTTTTTTATTTGTGCTCTCTTCACTGCCACATATCCTTCAATTTAACCAAGCTCAGAACGAGTTAACCAAAGATCGGTGACAAGTTTCACATCTCCTGACAAAGGAGCAGCACTCTGAAAGCTTGTGATTTAAATAAACCTGTCAGATTATAACTTGGTGACAGGTGACTTCTGATTTTGTCCACCCCAGTCTAACACCAGCACCTCCACAGTACGACAAGTTTAATATTACTATATAGCTTTCCAATTCTAATCCTTTGGAAATTGATTCCAATATTTTGCTTTTTCTCCCCCCAAAAGAATGGCATCAACCTACATTGTTACTTTGAGGTTTGTCTATCTAGATCTCTGGTCCCGCTACCTAATTAAACTATGCGTCAAAGGAGTATGTTCTTCCTACCAAAATGCCCCACCTCACATCTTATCAATGAGTTGGCCATCTGTTTCTAAACTAGAAAATGTCAACTCTCCAACATAGGAACATAATGATTAAAAAAAAAATCAATTTAACCTTTCAAGAAACCATCATTACTATGTACTTTACAAATATATCTTGCATTCTATAACAATTAGAGCAAAAATAATTGCTCCAATATCATAGGCACTGATCTACTGCTTTGGATTTATATCTGGATATAATGTTTATTTGTCAACTTAACACTTAGATAAGACCAGGTGATTATAGATTCAAACTAAAACAAAATAGCAACGTTACAGTCTACGTCTGGAAACCATTCTTCATCAAATAATAATCTGGAAAGAACTGGGTACGGCAATTTAGCAAGTAACATTTAAGGTGAGGAGACAAAACACTTTCAGACAACAAACTACAAGGATAAAGCAACTTCAAGATTACAGCTACAGCAAACAGCCATCAGGACAGGTTCAGAAGGGGGAAGATCCTGCCTGACCAATGCCCTAACCTTTTTTCAGGAAGTGATACCCCAAGCGAATTCTGGAAAACCCTATGATGTAGCCTACCTACACTTGCAAAACCTCTGTCAGTGTCATACAAAAAAAATAGGACTGGGGGCTCAAGGTAAAACCTCTGAAGTTGTCTGAAATGAAACAGTTTGTACCAATGTTGAGAGTGTGGTGCTAAGATGTAGGAACACAGACCTGTCATTAGATTCTTCCCACTTCTAGCAATATTAACAACTTGAAATCAAAACTAAATCATGTACAAAAACAGCACACTAGATGGGAATACTATGATCAATTACGGAGTACTTTGTTTGGAACTGCCAAAACAGTCTGTGAAAATGGAGATCTCAACATGCCAGTTGAGAAGTGAAAGTAATCATGAAAACTCTACACAGTCAGCTCAAATAAGCAATCATTTTAAGTGAGTCACTGGCAGCAAGAATTAATTTAAATCTGGAGAATATCATCCATCCTCACAGCTTGTAGCGTTAACTGAATCCTTTAACAATGACAGGTTGCTGTAATACACTCCCAGGCTGTGTAGTGTTATCTGTGTGTTACTTCCCTTCTTCCTCATAAGAAAATACAAGTCAGATCTTGATAAAAAAAATAATGATTCCAGATATATATGAACTCAGTGAGAGCATGACGTGCTTGCAGTATCTGTCTCTTCCCAATTCCCTCACACATACTTACATTTCAGGGTGAATCTCTGAGACAACGCTAATGCAGTTGTCTTGGAAAATGGTAAAATCCTGATACAGAACCCAAGAGGGAGGTCGGGGCCGAGGCTTCCTGGTGAGGTAACATGATAAAGGATGTAGGTGAGCCACATGCTTATGATTGAGCATCAGGTAATTCCCAGAGCCATCCACATCTCTCGCTACCTAAAATCAGGGTTTGGTTTTCAGATGGAAAGGGAGTAAAAGGAGGAAAGGGCAGAGGGGACAAACAAATTTACCATAATTAATCAATCAATCAATCAGTTAAATCAATTAGTCAGAGGGAGGCGACACACACAGAACATTTCCCAAAAGATGAAATTGCTTTCATTTCTGTCTTTTTACCGTCTTGGTTAACAAACACACTTCACAATCCTACTTACCTTCCAATGCTCAGTGCATTGCAGCAATGGAGGCAGATTGAGGGCCTTAAGTGGGCAATAATTGGTCACTTCAGGCCCTCAATCTACTAAAAGGTGGGTACCTTATCCACCATCCTGAATTATAGTTACCAGGTAGGGGAGTGGGTGAGAAGGTGAGAAGTGAGTTCCCTTATATTGCCATGGTGCCATCCACATTCCCCCAAATGAGAACATGTTCAATGGAGGACCATAAAATCCAGGTCTTTTTGTAATTGACTTCAATCAGTTGAACCCAGAGAGGCAACAGGAATTGGGAAAGCAGCTGTTTAGGTTACAACTCTCAGGGACAGTCCGCCAGAAATAGATTTCTCTTGCTGACACTGGTCAGTTTTCTAAACAATTTCAGCACTTATGGTCCTTTATAAAAGAATAATTCAGTTTGTACCAAAGGTCAATCAATTTAAATTATAACAGCACCAACTAACAGACAGAGAGAAATATGCACACATTTCAATTTTGAAAATATCTGTCATGCACTATAACTGAGTTTTCGCACCTTTACTTTAATCTGCAGCCGCAGTCTGACTAAATGGTTTTGATCAGAAATGCAGTATTTGACACAGGTAGCTGTGCCTTCCAACTATGGAGCAGAGCTTAGACTATTGATATGAGCAAACAAGGGCTAAAACGTTAGGTAAAACATTGGGGGCTTTGGTGTAGCACACATCTTGTGGAGGAAGGTCACCATAGCATAATCAAATGTTATACTGACAATGATGCACCAGATGACTGGTAGAGCTGATCTTTGCAAGAGAAGATTGACAGAATCTGACATCCAATATAGCTGAAGTCCATGAAAGATCTTTTAACTGAAGCCAGGTCTCAGAGGAGGAGCTGTGATGGCACAACATGATCACCCACCTTAAGGAAGTAGCCGGAGATCAGAGCTCTCTTTATGTTAAGCACGTTTCCCTCCATTCCGAAGTTGGATGGCGATATAGGTAATTCAATCCTTTGCATCATTTCCAGCAACTCATAGCGTATGACGTCAGCTAGCTTCAGAGCAGAGTAACTCAGATAATTCTTCAGACACCACGTTTCATCTTCATTATCTACAGGCAGATTTTACAGGGGTAATGCAATATCACAGCTCTCTCGCCCAATAAGTAAGTTAAAAAGCTCTGGACACAACATAGACAGCAAAGGGCAGGTGAGATAGATATTTGTTGATCACTTTTGATGATAATCACTTTTAGCCAGATGTTAAAAAAACAGGAAATATATAGCATGCTAATTAGCATTTCAAAGAGAAGTAGTAATTAAAAGTTCAGGTGTAGAGACCTCCAATAAATGTTGTACCTGAAAGGTTAACACATCTTTCTCAGATGCTGCTTGACTTATATATACTACCTTGTTCAGCTAGTTCTTCACCTCATGTTAGCTGGTGCACATCACCTTTGGTGGTGTATGCAAGGAGGTCTAAGCAGACCCCGGGAAGTTAACCATAATGATAATGAATCACTGGGAATAGGTATTGCTCATCTAATAGGTCTTCATGGTCAGTGGCTGCAGTTTTCTCAACAGAAGAAACAATGAAATATACAATTGACAATTAAGACAAATATTAATTTGCTTATTTATACTTCAAAATTAGACCATCAGTTATTGTCTGGGGGAGGTAAAATATTAGAGTGGGAAGCACTAAAGCATTAAGTTTAGTGTACAGTTCACATTTCTTACTATTTTCCAGACAGACTAATAGCAGAGAGGTCGGTTACAATGGTGCGTAAACATGTGGAATAATAATTCTGGAAAATAGTACACTTTCTAGTTTAACATTCAAGGATCAGCACAAAGCAATTACAGATTTGATGCAGAACAATGCTCTCTGTTTACTATCCGATTAGTGCAACTGCAATCAAACCTTGGAAGGGCACCTAATTAATATCTGAACGTGGCGCCTTTCCTGTTTCAATTTGACAGGGAGACTGTCATTAAATAATAAAATCCCTTCATTGCGGAAGCAGGCCACTCGGCTCATCGGGTCCACATTGACCCATCCAGAGTATCCCACCCAGACACACCCCCTGCCCTACCCCATAATCCTGCATTATGGGGCAATTTAACAAGGCCAAGTCACCTAACCTGCACACGTTTGGACTGTGGGACGAAAGTGGAAAGTGAAACTCACGCAGACACGGGGAGAATGTGCAAACCCCACACAGACAGTCACCTGAAGCTAGAATCGAACTTGGGTCTCTGGCGCTGTGAGGCAGCATTGCTAACCACTGAGCCACCATGCTATGCCACCCATAATTGGGTGAATTTCATTTCAGATAGAAGGTTTCATGGCACTATATTAAACCATGTTAACATGCAACACTGCTAAAAAGAAAACCAAATACAACATTTCAACTTTCACAATACTCTAACTGCTTTTCAAAGGAAAACACCTACACATTTGGGAATATTTGTTGAACTTTACATTGTAATTGAAGTGTTCCCCATGTGTCAACATCCTTCTGATAACTGGGATTTTGTCCTTCTTTCTGGGTTACCACAAAATTACAAGATAGATTCAAAAAGATTGAAGACTGAAATGAGAGGTTGGATGGAGCAGAAGCCAGATACCTTCATGTGTGTGCCACTGGCACTGGCAGACACAGGCCAGTCTCAACAATTGAACTCCCAAAAGCAGGAACATGCTTTTTGGGACACCAAAAGAAATTGTGTTTTACCCTCAGCTTGCTCTCAGATCATTTAACTGGTCAAAACTACGACGCTCCTATGATAGATTAAAACTTCACCATGAGAATTTCTAAAAATGGTAAAAGATGCAAAGTGGCATTTGCACATCTTGCAAGTCAGGTCATTCACTCACAATCCAAAAGGAAAGTGGTAGATGTCTGAAAATGAACAGAACCTAAAAAAAATGATTACACCTTTAAAAGCAGACACTTTGTGGAGAAGTAATGCTACTTAGAGCAGGGACCATTCATCGGAACTGAAGGACACCACAGATAAATATCATGTGCAAAATGACTTAACATTCTACTTGTAGCCTGCACACATGAGAGAAATTGGATGCATCAAAATATCTGCCTGCATCTTTTCAAGCTTTCTCAACTCCTTTGTTTTCTGTTCCTTTTAAAAACAATACTGTAATATCTTCCTGTTCTAATGAAGAATTCAAACTTAATGTTTTTTCCCTAACCAATGTTTCCTGACACTATGCACTGATTCAGATTTTAAGTATATGCAGCTCTGTTCTGTCTGCTCTGCATTCTACAAACACATTTGGACATATACAAGATTGCTAAAGACATAGGAAACATTAACCCAGAATATGACATAAAATGAGGAAGTAGAATTTGTGGATGTAAGCTCAATCCAGTGAAATTTTAGGAATATCCTCAGGAAAATCTTGACACAAGGAATGATCAACATGTGGAATAAACTTTTAGTTAGAACAGTGGAGGCAAAGCCCTGGAATGAATGAACAAATGCCAGGATACCGCAGTCACGCAGACTTTAGAACTCTTTGAGACTTATGGCAAGCTACAACTACAGATACAGGAATACTACAGGTACCAATGTGGGGTCATAACTATTAATGATGTATATGAAAGATTTGTCCCAAGGTGATAAATATATGGTGGCTAAATTTGGACCCAAAAGTAAGTAGGAAAATAAGTTGTCAAGAGTATAACATGTGAAACTTTGATGTGTCCACGAAGGAAGAATAGTAATGCAGTATGTTATTTAAAAGGATCTGTTTGCTGACACCAATGCACTGTTGAAACCAAAGTGAAGTGATTAATGAAAAGAAAAAAATGCACTTTGTTTCACACTTTGTTTATATCACCACTATAAAATACCTTTTTCACAATATAGTTTGTTAAAATTGAATGTTTAATTGGTATTTGTGACTAATGCACCACTGATTATTGCCAATTAAGCCAATTTTTAAATGTAAAATAAAAGTTATACTTTATTTTACACTTTATTTCTGTGACCTAACATAGTCTTTGTATTAAAATAGTACAATTCATTGGCATCTGTAAATATTTGTAAGTATACTTAATAAGCCATATCCCCACTAATACAAGAGTTCCTTGGTGTCAGCACATAGTGTTGTTTAAATGGAGGTTGCTGAATTCTAATGCATGGCAATCAGAATGCTCCAATACGTGAATTATAAAGAGCTTTAGCAAGACGACATCTGAAGTACTGTGCAATGTTCCCCTTCAATGTTTTTTTTTCTCTGCACAGATTCTGAGCTCAGCATACAGGATGTTTAAAGCAGAGAAGAAGTCATACAGCAGAGGTTGCTGACATGTGCATGGAGTTTCCAAGCTGCTGCACATTCATGTGGCTGCACAACCTCCAGAGAACACTGGTAGAGTTTGGTCTCTTAACCAGAGAGATACAATTGCATCAGAAGCAGTTCAGAAACAATTCACTTAACCATTTCCTGAGATGAAGGATTAAATCCTGTAACCATTAGAGTTAAGAATAATTCACGGTGACCTTATTGAACACACACAAAATCCTAAAGAAACATCATTGGATATACTAAGATGTTTCCAATTGTGGGGAATGTACAACTAGAGAACACAATTTGAAAATTAGAAGTATTATATGTAAGCAAAAGGTGAGGGGAACTGATTTTCTGTTCAAGTGTTGTAAATCTGGAATTCTAATCCCCAGACAGCTGAGAGTTTGGGTCATTGATTACATTCCATTGTATTGGACAGGTTTTCTATTGGCAAGGGAATCAAGGGTAATGATGGGCAGACAGGAAGATGAAGTTGAGATTCTGAAAGAAGGGGATTTCTTGTTAGAGTAATGCAAAGTTAATAACATTAATAGAAGAGATGGTGAATTAGTGGGAATGTCAGTGGACTAGTAATCCAGAGTCCTACTCTCTGTACATGGGTTCAAATCCAGCCATGGCTAAATATTGAAATTTGAGTTTTATAAAAACCTGGAATTAAATTCATGTAACAATTGTCAATTATCATAAAACACATTTGGTTTATTAATATTATAGAATCTCGGAGTCTCTACAGTGCAGATAGAGGTCATTCAGCCTATCAAGTCTGCAATGATCCTCCAAACAGCATCCCATTCAGACCTGTAACTTGGCACTTCCCGTTGCTAAACCACCCAGCCTGCACAACCCTGCATACCATGGGGCAATGTAGCGCGGTCAATCCACCCAACCTTTAGACTGGGCGGGGAAAAGAAACCAGAACACCTGGAGGAAATCCACGAAGACAAGGGGTGTACGTGTAAAATCCACACAGTTACCCGAGGCTGGAATCAAACACAGGTCCCTGGTGCTGTGAGGCTAGCTATTGTGGCACCTTTTCTTTAGGGAAGAAAATCAGCCATCTTTACCTGGCCTGGCTGACATGTAACCACACTCTCAGTACACAGTTGAGTCTTAACTACACTCTGGGCAATTAATGCTACGTAGCCAGCGATGCATCTAACCCATGACTGCATAAAAACAGGAACTGCACCAAACAGAAGTGAGAAACATAATGTGTGTCTGGATCTGTGAATGGAATCTCATAAACTGAGTGCTTGCCATCACTAACCTACATGTTTTTGATAGAAAGATTTAGAACAATAAAACAGCCCAAAATATCTCAGCTAGTGAAAACAAAGGGTCAGATAAAATCAAATTAGTTAGGAAGCAATATAAACTGCTGTCATAGTAGAATGATCTTTCTGGCAGTGTGGGAGGAAGTAGGTGAAGAGAGAAAAATATTTACGATTTATTTGAAATAATATTGCTGTCTCCATACTTACGTTGTTTGAATGCATTGTAGACATTGATGAGAGTAAAATGATCACCTTCAGGATGTAGAAGAATTCTCCTGCGAACGGCTGCAGCTTCCTCCAAGTGTTTGGGTGGTGCAACAAAACATGGGGATGCTGAAAGAAAGGCAAATATTCAAGTCAGGAATGTCTTTGATGCTCTCTTGTAAAACGATCAAAAGTACAGAGCAACACTATGCAAATATTTGATGTATTTGCTATTACAGACCACTGGTAATCATGCTGGTTTAAGACCAGATAATTTTGTTTAAGTACTGTTATAATACAGAGTAAACTCTCCTGCTTAATTTAAAACTAGCAACACAGAAAAGATTTATCATGCGCAGTAATCTGTGAAAATTCGATAGGCCAAGAACTAGTTAAAGTAAAAATTAAAGAAGAAATAGAGTTAAGTATAACAGAATAATTAACCAATAACTATTTACAATTCCTTACTCTAATCTATTACCTTCCCTTCTATAATTCTAGTCTGATAAAATTCCCAATTTACAAAACAAAACTTCTTATTTCAAAACCAGACAGCTTTCGTTTTCTCTGAACTCCAGTCGTTGTCTTCTCAGGGATTTCAGCTTCACAGGTCATCAATCGATAAAGGTACCTTTTAAGAGAGCTATTTTTCAGGCAGTCGTTTTACATGCTGGGGCTTTGGCAGTTCTCCCCTCAACTGTTCGATTTTCCTCAATCTCATACCCTCAAAGCACTGGATTGTGTCACTGGCTTTTAAGATTGGTCAATATACTCAATTCAAACTGGATTGGAGTTTGGTTTCTTTCGGGGTATAATTTAAACTAATTAGAATTTTTTTGTCTTTTCCAGGCAACCAGCTAATCAAGTTGTTTGACCAAGTGTTACACTTGGTTCTGTCAGGTAGATCTGTTGCTTTTAACTCTCTTGAAGGCACAGTACATCCATATCTTCATAACAGTACTGATGCCCATCTGCACCTTCTAATAGCAAATAAGCTTAGTTATTGGGTCAGGAAGTTTAACCAATGGCAGAGGTGCAATATTTTTTGAACCATTTCAATATGCAGCAGAAAGGTTCAAGCTAAAATGACTGGACAGTGGTAAATTATTTTATAAAAAGAGAAAGGGCTGGAGAAACTCCGTAGGTCTGACAGCATCTATCGAGAGTGAAACTAAATTAATGTTTTGAGTCCAATACAACATTTTGAATCTTCACCATCTGCTGTACTTTGCTTTCATTTTAGCAATTTATATAAAATCAGGCAGACTATGATCCCTAGGAATTGTGCTAAAAGGGAGTCAGAATAGGTTGTAAGAAGATTACACAGTTGCAGCTGGTTCCTATTCCTGGAGCATCCTCCATCTCTTTAAAATACTGAGTGCAGTACTAGTTTGCACAAAAGATGGACACTGTACATTTGCTCTGTTTGACACTTAATTCTGACAGTATCCAAATCAATCTTGTGAACTCTACCATCTAGAAGATCAAGTATTACAGATCTATGTCAATAGCATCAACTCCAAATCACACATCATCCCACATGTTGTCCTTTGTGGTCACCAAGTCAGAAGTCTGGAAGTACCTTCCTAAGAGGCACTCCGGGTGTAGGCATACTATGAGATTTTTAAAATTAGATTAGATTAGATTACATTACAGTGTGGAAACAGGGCCTTCGGCCCAACAACTCCACACAGTCAGTCGCCTGAGGCGGGAATTGAACCCAGGTCTCTAGCGCTGTGAGGCAGCAGTGCTAACCACTGTGCCACCGTGCTGCCCACAAAACGTATCCTCAACATCATTACCTTCCCAACAGCAGTAAGTAAATGCCGTATAAATAGCTTTTTCAAATGACATTTTCTGCACATTTCTGCTCTTAGAATACCCTTCCAACCAACCTCTCTTTTCCCCATGTTTGAAATTCTTATGAATTGTATGCCATCTAGCATTGCACAATGTGATGCACAGAGGTCATACATCAGTACTTACACGACACTTTGCACTAAAAATATCTACCTTGAAGCCCCAAATCATTTCAAATCTATATTCTTAAGATGTTCACAAACCAAATGAGCTATCACATTTAGAATTTGCAGGGTAGCACTGTCAGTATCTCCTGCTCAAGACTTGGATTAGATGGTATCTCAGGAGGTGTAGACAGTGTTGAATAGTGCCATTATTAACAGACAGTGACCGAAGGGTCTGTTTCCATGCTGTACATCTCAATGACTCTATGTTAATCGTAATACTCTAAAATACAATATAATTGCTCACTAGAAAAAAATTAGAGGCCTCCCCATGGTAGGCTTATGCGGAAAGTCAGGAGGCATGGGATAGAGGGAAATTTGGCCAATTGGATAGAAAACTGGCTAACCGGTTCATGTCTGATTTTACTTCCTCTTCACTATTCCATCTATGAGAATGGACCAGGAACTATTACTCATTCATTCTGCACGTTTTGATCCATCCTTAAGCTTACTGGATTGGTGCTTCATGAGCCAAATCCAAAATGATCACCTTTTATGGAATATTCTGCACCTCTTACCAAAATGATAACCTCACACTTATCCACATTATATTCCATGTGGCCTGTTCTTGCCTGCTCACTTGACCTGTTTAAAATAGGGTTGCAGTTATATTCAAGGCCAAATACAACATCAAAGTTGTTAACAGTCTGCAGCTGAAGCTGAACCATACAAAAAGGACAACACTGTAGCAGGCTCCATTGTGGATTGTGACGATGAAAAGAAAGTTAATCTTTAACACAAATCTCCTCTGCCATAATGACAATGTAGCAGCCTACAGGTGCCATCATCCTAACGCGTAGCCTGCAGTAGGTCAAGAGAGGAGATTACAATCGCTGAATTTATAAAAGTCTTACCTCTCTTTGATGGTTTGCTATTCCTTTGCAAGAGATCTCTCCTGCGAACACCACAGGCTTACAACTTAAATAAAATTACAGCTTAGTTGAACTTTCTGGGGTACTTAGGCAATAAAGGGATTGCTCTCCAGAAAGGAATCCTGTCCAAAAACCTGGTAGCTCACAGAATTGAAAAGTACAGTCCCATCACATCGCTTTCTAACATTTCCTGGATAATAGTTCTCAAACACAGAACATAGAATAGTACAGCACAGCTTTAGGCCCTTCGGCCAACCATCTCAATGCCGACCATGATGCCACGTATCCCTCTATCCCCTGCCTGATGATGCATTGAAATTCCTCTTAAACATTGATATTGTATCTGCTTTTACCACCTGCCTGGCAGCATATATCAAGCACTACCACCTTCTAACATTATCTACTTCAATTGATCCCCTTCTCACCTTAAACAATGCCCCATAGTATTGTACATTTCTACCTTGAGGAAAATATCTCCGAATATCCACCCGAACAATGCCTCCCATAATTTTATGCACTTCTATCAGGTTGTGCCTCAGCCTCCAATGCTGGAGTGAAAACAATCTAAATTTGTCCAACTTCTCCTTAACTGCTAATACACTCCAATCCAGGCAAATTCCTGGCAAACCTCTTTTGTACTCTCTCCAAAGCCTCCACATCCTTCCTATAGTGTGGCAACCAGAATTGCACACAGTAGTCCAATGTGGCCTAACTAAAGTCTTAAACAGCTGCAATATGACTTGCCAACCTTTCTACTCAATGCTCTGAATGAAGGCAAGCATGCCACCTAATGCACTTGTGGCACCATTTTCAGGAGGCTATGGATTTGGACTCTAAGACCCCTCTGTACATCAACGCTAAGAGTCCTGCCATCAACTGTATACTTTCCTCTTGCCTTTAACCTCCCAAAACGCATCACTACATGACTAACACCAGGGATGAGTGGGGCTAGCTGTCGCCACGGAGGGAAATTTGAGCCACAAGTCAGTTCCAGAAATGAAAGTTATTTCTTTGATACTTGTTATCTCTAGATTTTAAAGTCAGTGCACTACTGAACAGCTATTAAGTAGGCGGCTGAGGTAAGTGACTTGGAAATTCTGTTCCCTTTATGGTACATAAATCTCACAATCGGTGTGTAAGGGACAGTTGTTCGGGTGGAAAAGAGGAAGGAAATTGGTGCAAAACCCATTTCTGAGCAATTGGCCCTTTCCACCCTAGTGGAAAAGTCCTGGTAGGGGCCAACCCTTCGTGTTACAGTGAAAGAGGAGGGACCTGACTGGGCCTAAATAGCTGTAATCCAACAACTACTGAACTCAATTACCATTAGGAATGTGGAAAAGTTCATGTGGACAATCTGGGTAGAGTAAACAGAGAGAAAAACTGCTCCCACTGGCCAAAGGGCTAAGAACACCAGAGCACACACAATGACTCAAAGGTCCTAATTCTGTTCCTATATTTTATATTCTTACGGACTTAAAACAAATGGCAAAAATACCAGAAGGAACGTGAAGAAATACTGTTTTTATGCCAGAATGGTTTGGATCTGAAAGCACTGCTTGAGGATGAGAGAAACACATTCAATCACGGACTTCAAAACAGAAATTGTTTTGAACCTGGGAAAAAAAAACTGCTGGGTTATGGCAGAGGCAGGAGAATGGGAGTGGCTGACTTGCTCTCAAAATGAGCTGGTACGGTCACTACAGGAGGAAAGGCTTCCTTTCTAAAATGCAGGAGGTCTACTACACTGACCCAACTGAAAAACATGACAAGAGTTGCTACACACATTTTGCCCCATGACTGCCCACCCTCCCCTTACCCCAGTTCTGAAATACTGGAAACAAAAATAGAAAGTGCTGAAAAAGCTCAGCAAGTCTGGCAGTGTCTGTGGAGAGACATTCCAGTTAACGTTTCGAGTCGAGTGACCTTTCCTCAGAACTGGTCCTCGTCTGAAATACTAGTCATGTCTCAGAAATTTATACAGGAGTGTCGTAACAATGACATTGCAAACCTTGTCTGGGTTCCAAACTTTTGGGGCAAAGTTTTCTCTCTCTGGTGAAGAATTTCCACAGAGTCTCTTTTGGCCAAACCAGATATTGTTGGAATATCTGGTATAACTGTGTTTTAACTATACAAAATTCTGTGGTATCTGCAGATATTTTTTGTCTTTAATTTATTTCCTGTCCCCAAAACAAAAAAGCAGAAGCACCGATGAGGAAAGATCTTAATAAATTCAACATTTACGATGACCCCTTGTTGCAGCTAGAGGTCATATGAGAGAACTCTCACACGTATTTCCGCAGACCATAAAAGGTATGAGACATCCTGCCACACACAACACCACAAAAATAAATGACATTTTCTCATTAACATGCCCACCTTAAAACATAGGCAAATCTAAAAATATTTCACTTTGCACCAAAAAAAAGATTAAAACCATGCAGTTATGCACCAGCTCATCAAATAGGAAATGCACATTAACCACAATAACTGTTCCCTAAATACAGCTAATCATTATGGTTGGTCATCTCCCATTAACTTTGCTGTAAAATAATCAGCTTCAAATAGGTCTTCCGCGCTCTTGCTTTTTAAGGTGCATTGCATCCATGAACATCAGCTAAACTTTTCAAGACTTCAAAACTGTGAAATCTTCTTCCTTTTACAGAATTTCCTTCCCCTACAAGTTAACGTCCTTTATAACGCTATCTTACCACCACTTAAAATCATGACAACCTGTTTCACCTCAATTTTTTTTTAAAACTTGCCCTGGGAGGAGTCTTAAAGCTTCACTTTTAAGTGTTCAAAAAATATTAAAAATTGAGGCCACGTGGATATGATTTGGTGAAACATACAAATTATAACAAACTTAAGGCCCCTTCAATCAAAAGTGATGAAAAGTTAGAAATAATTTATGATGGGTGTGGTGCTAGAGACTTGTGTTTGCTTTTTAATTGCCTTTGAGAAAGAATGGGGCAAGTGAAACAGGAGCCAAAGGCTGTGAATCATATGAATGTCAACTCGAGGCAGGGAATAGGGCATGCACGCATAAAGGGAAAGCTAAGACCATTTGTAAGCACTGGAAACATGTACAAATGTTATGATGGCATCAATAAGTCAGGAATTTATTGTGCAGCACACCACAAAGCACAGCAGGTCAGGCATCATCCGAGGAGCAGGAAAATTGACGTTTCGGGCCGAAGCTCTTCATCAGGAATAGTACAGCCCCCGACAGAAGCTTGCAGATTATGCCTCATGGATCACTTCTCTTTCAATACCAAACAGCACAGTGGCTGCAGAGAGTCAGCTGGCAAGGCGGCTGAGGAGTGCGGCCCCATAGACACCATTGGGTAGGGGAAGGTCCACTCTGTCAGCCTCCATGCCTGTCTTCTCCCTGCCTGGTGACATGCGTAGACAGATCCTGGCATAGTGACATCAATGGCACTTCCCGCAGCCTGCCATGGTCAGCTGCAGGCTGTGTCAAAAGGAAAAAGAATTATCGATAACCATTCCAGAAGGTAAAAAGAAATAAAAGCAGAGGCTGAAATGTGTGACCTAGCACGAAAGGAGTGATGTAGGATGGAGGCACAAAAATGTTCAGTAACAAATGTATGAATTTTTATAATGAGTCATGCAAATGTCATTCCTGCCTCTATTGCTTTTAAAACACACTGCTCAAACAATTCATTGCTCTGAATGTACAATATATATATTTTTTTTAAAATGACTGAGTATGCTTGTAGGTGCAGGAAAGGGATTTGGAAAAACAGTCTTTTTTAAAATTCATTCATAGGATATGGGAGTCACTGGCCAGACCAGCATTTATTGCCCAGAGGGCAGTTAAATGTCAACCACATTGTTGTAGGTCTGGAGTCACATGAAGGTCAGACCAGGTAAGGATGGCAGCTTCCTTCCCTAAAGAACATTAATGAATTAGATGTTTTTTTTCCGACGACTGACAATGATCACCACTAGCTTCTTAATTCCAGATTTATTTATTGAATTCAAATTCCACCCTCTGCCATGCTGGGACTCTAACTCAGGTCCCCAGAACATTACCTGGTTCTCTGGATTTGTAGTCCAGCGATAATGGCACTAAGCCATTGCCTCAAGAAATAAAAGCAGAGACTGAAATGTGTAACCTAGCACCAAAGGAGTAATGTAGGATGGAGGCATGAAAATGTTCAGTAAGGAATGTATGAATTTTTATAGTGAGTCATGTAAATGTCATTCCTGCCTCTACTTTTTAAAAAAGCACCGCTCTGAACGTAGGACGTGTATTAAAAAACTGAATGACTGAGTATGCTTGTAGGTGCAGGAAAGGAATTTGGAAAAACATAGGTTCTTTTTTAAAAAAAACATTCCTGGGATAATTGCATTTCTTGCCCGGAGGGTAGTTAAGTATCGACAACATTGCTGTGGATCTGGTAAGGATGGCAGTTTCCTACCCTGAAGGGCATTAATGAATCGGATGGGTTTTTCTGATGATTGACAATTACTTCATAGTTATCATTAGATTCTTAATTCCAGACTTTTTTGTAAAAATTGAATTCAAATTCCATCATCTGCCACAGCAGGATTTGAACCCAGGTCCCCAGAATATTACCTGATTCTCTAGATTTGCAGTCCAGCAATAATGCCACTGGGCCATTACCTCCCCTGCAGAAACTATCACTCCCTTTAACTCTCACTACAGCTTGCACAACACTGACTGTTCTGAGGAAAGGTCACTTGACCCCAAACGTTAACTCTAATTTTTCTCCACTGATGCTGCCTGATCTGCTGAGCTTTTCCAGCAATTTCTGTTTTTGCTTTTGCCTGCCATCACCCCTGCTTCACATCTCTGACCAGCCTCTGTAAATTCTAAAAATAACAACATTTAACTGCTTGAATTCTGTCTCATTAATTCATCGCTTCCATTCCTGATAATCTACGTTGGTTGATTTTTAAAAAATGAATTCAAGGATATGTGTACGGACGATCAATTAATGTCCATCCCTAATTTCCCTCTAGGTGTTGATGGTGAGCTACCTTCTTGAACTGCTGCAGACTGTGTGTGTAGGGTCATTCAAAGTACTGTTTGGAAGTGAGTCCCAGGACTTTGACCCAGTGACACTAAAGAATCCGTGATATATTTCCAAGTCAGGATGGTTTATGCCTAGGAGGGGTATTTGCAAGTGTCCCTATGTATCTGCTACCCTTATCCTTCTTGGTGATAGCAAACACAGAGCTGCAAGATACTATTGGAGGAACCTTAGTTAGTTACTGCACTACATCTTATAGACAGTACACACTGCTGCCACTGAGGGGCAGGAGTGGACATTTGTGAATGTGGTGCCAACCAAGGGGACTGCTTTGTTTCTGAATATTGCTGGACCTGCACTGATCCAGGTATGTGTAGTGTATTTCATTACACTCCTGACTTGTGCTTTGTAGGTAATATAAATGTAATGGGAGACAGGTGGTGAAGAATTCCCACTTGTAGAATTCTCTGACCTGCTCTTATGAATATTGTATTTATAATTTGTTCATTCCTGTTTCATGATAATCCCTAGTAAGTTGATGGGGGATTCATGATGGTATTGCTTTTGAATGCCAAAAAGGGATCTCTTGCTGCAGATGGTCATTGTCTGCAATGAACGTTTTGAGAATGTCACTTGCCACTTGTCAGCCAAAACGGAATGTTGTCCAGGCCTTGTAGGCATTTGAACCCAAACAGCCTCAGTATGCGAGGAGTTGCAAATGGGTGGAATCTACAAATAGCAGCAACCATTTCTACTTCTGACCTTATGATGGAGTGTCGGTCATTGATGTACCTAGGACAGGACCCTGAGGAATTTGTGCAGAGATGTCCTGGAGCTAAGATGACTGACCTCCCGACAGCCACAATTGTTTTTCTTTGTGGTAGACATGACTTTGATCAGGACAGAGTGTTCCTCTGCAATTCTCACTAATGCAGTTCTGTTAGGATGCCTTGATGCCATACTTAGTTAATTGCTATCTGATGTCAAATTAACTATGAGAAGCAGTAAAGGCAGGAATGAGATTGTTGTGTGCGTTACTCTCTCTCCATGGATGCTGTCTGACTTGCTATGATCTGCAACATTTGTTGTTTTCAGTACAGATTCCAACATCTGTAGCAATTTGCTCCCACAAGCTAAATGAGCTTACAGTGCAGTTTGAAATTGGCAGGTAGATATTGTGGGTATCACAGAGATGTGACTGCGAGAGGATCAGAGCTGGGAACGAAGTATCCAAGGAAATACATCCTATTGAAAGGACAGGTAGACGCAGGGGAGGGAATGGCAGGGTTGCCTTGTTAGTAAGAAATTAAATTAAATCAACAGCAAGAAGTGATATAGAGTTGGAAGGTATACAATCTGGGTGAGGAGAGTTCAGCAATCCCAAAAGGGAGAAAAGACCCCAATGAGAGTTATATAAAAGGTCAAAAGTATAGCACTGGAAAGGCGCAGCAGGTCAGGAAGCATTCGAAGAGCAAGAGAGTCAACATTTTGGGCATACGCTCTTCACTAGGAATCTACCGATTCCAAGAATGTGGAATCCTGGTGAAAAGCTTATGCCCGAAACATCAACTGTCCTGCTCTTCGGATGCTGCCTGATCTGCTGTGCTTTTTCAGCGACACACTTTTCGACTCTGATCTCCAGCATCTGCAGTCCTCACTTTCTCCTCGTCAACATATGCAGGCCTCCTAGTAGTAGTTACTACTAGAACTAGAAAGTAAATAAGAAGATAGAAAAGACATGTCAGAAAGGTACTATTGCAATAATCATGGGTGACTTCAATATGTAGGTGGACTGGGAAGATCAGGTTGGTAGGATATCCACTACTGGAGATCAGAGCTGAAAATGTGTTGATTCTCTTGCTCCTTGGATGCTGCCTGACCTGCTGCGCTTTTCCATCAACACACCTCAGGTCATTTCCTCTGACATGCAGGTCCTTGGACTCCTCCATCGCCAGACCATAGCAATTCGACGGCTGGAGGAAGAGCGCCTCATCTTCCACCTAGGAACCCTCCAACCACAAGGGGTGAACTCAGATTTCTCCAGTTTCCTCATTTCCCCTCCCCCCACCTTGTCTCAGTCCCAACCCTCAAACTCAGCACCACCTTCCTAACCTGCAATCTTCTTCCTGACCTCTCCGCCCCCACCTTAACCTCTTTCCACCTATCGCATTTCCAACGCCCCTCCCCCAAATCCCTCCTCCCTACCTTTTATCTTAGCCTGCTTGGTACACTTTCCTCATTCCTGATAAAGGGCTCATGCCCGAAACGTCGATTCTCCTGCTCCTTGGATGCTGCCTGACCTGCTGCGCTTTTCCAGCAACACATTTTCAGAATATATTGATGGGCTGGTAACTGGCTTGGTTGGATTTATTTTTATGCAGAGGACATACTTGGGTCATTTTTCACATTGTCAGGCAGATGACAGGAAATGAAATGGAGCCAGAGGGAAAATAAAAAAAAGAGTAAGGAGACATGGAGCTGAAAGAAATAAAACACAGAAATCCAGCTCTCAACTAGAGTACTGCATACAGCTCAGAGTGCTACACTTCAAGAAGGATATAAACATATTGAAGCAAGTATTTTAAGAGAATGGTTCCAGGGATGAAAAAATTCAGTTACACAGATTGATTAAGTTGGGACTGTTGTCCTCAGACAGGAGAAGACCAAGAAGGGACTTAATATAAGTCATTAAAACAAGAAGGGTCTTCACAGAGGAATTAAGATAAAAAATTGTTCCCACTTGTGGAAAGCATTGAGAATGAGAAGGCAACATGTAGTTATTTCATCCCTTCAGTCTGTTCTGTCATTCAATGGAGAACATTATCTATAACATAACATTATGTAAAAGGAATGCGAAAGGACCAAACGTGACATGAGGAAACATGTTTCTGCACAGGAAGCAATTCTGATCTGGAATGTACTGCCTGGAAATGTGGTGGAGCAAGGTTAATGTAAGCATTCAAAACAACAATACATGATTATTTGAAAGGAAAGAATGTGCAGGGTGATGGCAGAAAACAGAAAAATTGCAAAAAGTCTTAAAGCTTACTTGGAGAGCTGATACAGACATAAGGGATCAAATGGCCTCATCTGCCCCAGAACAACTCTGTCATTCTATGTCAGCGTTCTATCTGTACTAGGATTGGTTGGTAGAGGTACAGGCTGGTTCTGAAGCACAAGTTTCTAGGGCAGCATAGTGGCTCAGTGGTTCAATTCCACCACTGGACAAGTGTGTGTAAACATTACACATTTTCTCCATGTCTGCATGAGTTTCCAGATGTGCAGGTTCGGTAAGTTGGCCATGTCAAATTGCCCATAATGTCCAGGGATATGCTGGTTAGGTGGATTAGCCATGGGAAATGCAGGGTACAGAGATAGGATAGGGGTGGATCTGGGTGAGATGCTATTCAGATGGGTCAACGTGGACTCAATAAGCTGGTTCCACACAGCGATTCTAAGTCTTCAATTTTGAGCTGCTAGATCAGTTCCAATTTAGCACAATGGTAGTGCCACACAACATGATGAAGGGTATTCTCAACGTGAATGGCTTACTTCAGTCCTGGATTTGAAATCCTAGTCCTCAAAGCATTTCTTGGCCTCAGCATCATCACATCTTCAACATCCCATAAAGCACCTTTTGACTCCATACTTATGTTCATCTGGTCCTCTTCACCTTCTATCATAGCGCCACCTGCCAAAGCTCTATTTTGTGAAATTCCATTCATAAACCAGTGCCTTTTCTGATACCATCTTAAAAATTTTGAGCCAGTCATTTATCTCTTCTAATGCTACATAATCAGTTATTCACTCCTTTGATTATTTTTCTACCTATTTTTCTCTTTCCTTATGTAAGCAGAGGTAAATAGATTCTTAATTTCCAAGGGATGAAAGATTAATCAGGAATATTCCGGAATGTAGAGTTTAGGTTAAAATGAGATCAGCCATGACTTTATTCTTGCTCGTACATAAAGCACCTTTCTTCATGAAACGTACCATATGTGCAAATTGCTGTTTGTAAAAGATAGTTTAACCTGTATCTTAATAAGGATAAATTTCAAATGGTAAAAGTGAAAGCTAATAGAGAAAATACTTCAATGGCTTAAAGAACATATTCAGTGGGTTATCTCACAGTAGTGATTCATCTGAGACGGAATATATTGTCCTTAAACACTCAGATGAAAGGATGTTTCATTACTGAGTTTGCAGATGACATCAAAATTGGTGGCACAGTAGACAGTGAAGGAGGTTTTCTGAGATTACAAAGGGATTGTGATCATTTGGGTCAATGAACTGAAAAATGGCAGATGGAGTTCCATATGGATAAATGTGAGGTTTTGCATTTTGGAACAACAAACAAAGGTAGGACATAGGCTAGTGTTGTAGAACCGAGGGACCCCAGGGTTCAGGTATAATTGGTTCTGATATTACGCAATAGTTCCGTTCTCATGCAATCTTGTGTTATAAGAAAATTGCACAATAGCTGTGCCATTTAAACTAACGGGGCTGGAATTATGTTGTAGCCAATACAGGTAAGCAAAGTTCGTAATTACAACTAAATTCTTCAATCGCATTAAAGGCAATTTGCGTTGAAGAAACACAGATTATAGCAGAACCAACTGTACGTAATTCTTTGAAGTTTGCATCACAGAGAGGCAAAGTGGTTAAAAAGGCATTTGGCGTGCTTGCCTTCATTGCTCAGTATTTTGAGTATAGGAGTTAGGAAGTCATGTTGAGGTTATGTAGGACATTGGTGTGGCTTGTTTTGGAATACTGTGTCCACTTCTGATTGCCCAGCTATAGGAAGGATATTATTAAGCTAGAGGGGGCTCAGAAGAGTTTACCAGGATGTTGCTGGGTAAAGAAAGTTTAAGTTATAAAGAAAGGCTGGATAGGCTGGGATGTTTTTCACTGGGGTGTAGAAGTTTGAGAGGCAACCTTATAGAAGATTATAAAATAATGAGGGGTTTAGACAGGGTTAATAGTTGTTGTCTTTTCCTTCGGATGGGGGAAATTTCAAGACGAAAAGACACGTTTTTAAGGTGAGAAGGGAGAGATTTCAAAAAAGACATGAAAGTCAATTTTTTTTTTTTACACAGAGTGGTTTGTGTGTGGATGAACCTCCTGAGGAATTGGGTGGATATGGGTAAAATTACAATGTTTAAAAGACATTTGGATAAGAACATGAATAGGAAAAGGTTTAGAGGGATATGGGCCAGGAGCAGGCAGGTAGGACTAGTTTAGTTTGGGATCATGTTCAGCATAGACTGGTTGGACTGAAAGGTCTGTTTCCATGCTGTATGACTCTGCAGCACTGAAAAATTGAATTACCAATGTGATGCTATTGGGAAAAGGCAAGAGTGCATTGATGTAGTCAAAAACAAATATATATCAGTGTACGTATTTAAATGACTTAAATTTAAAGCTACTTCACCACATATGAAAACATACTAATTGCCGAGTTGCATGTAGATTTATTACTCTTAATATCAGGATTACCACAATAGAGAAAATTTGATGAGACAAACCTGCAGAAAGGGGCAACCTTAAAAATGACTGTCATTTTATAAATGACCTGGAGGAGGGGTTAGAAGGTTGGGTGAGCAAGTTTGTGGATGATACGAAAGTCGGAGGAGTTGTAGACAGG
>NC_057710.1:14259563-14280137 GCF_004010195.1 Chiloscyllium plagiosum
ATGGTAGGAAGATCATATGAGGAAAGACTGAGGCACGTGGGGTTGTCTTCATTGGAGGAAAGAAGGTTTAGGGGTGACTTGATAGAGGTGTATAAGATGATTAGGGGTTTAGATAGGGTCGACAGTGAGAATCTTTTTCCATGTATGGAGTCAGCTATTACAAGGGGGCATAGCTTTAAATTAAGGGGGGGTAGGTATAGGACAGATGTTAGGGGTAGGTTATTTACTCAGCGAGTCGCGAGTTCATAGAATGCCCTGCCAGTAGCGGTGGTGGACTCTCCCTCATTATGGGCATTTAAACGGGCATTGGATAGGCATATGGAGGATAGTGGGCTAGTGTAGGTTAGTTGGGCTTGGATCGGCGCAACATTGAGGGCCGAAGGGCCTGTACTGCGCTGTATTCTTCTATGTTCTATGTTCTATTACTTTAAATTTGAAAAAAAAATTATTCTCACCTATTACCATTGCAGCAATTGTTAACATCTCATTCACACAATCAAATTCACAAGATGCCAGAAGAGCTTTGGCAAGTTGAGGATCCAGTGGAAATTCAGACATAATAATTCCAACTTCTGACAAGTTCCCATCATCATCCAGAGCAGCCAAATAATCTAGATCCTCCAATGCCTGCATCAGTGCTTCTGGGGCTGAGGAAAGAATGACAGAAATTACCACCTGTGTGTTCAGACTGTTACAAGTGAAGGCAACTGCAGCTGGAGGCTATTGAGCATCCAAGACATAATACAAATACACATCTCTCAGAACTGAATATACAGTGCAGCCATCCAGATGAAACAGCAAACTACAGAGGAACCTCAATTATCCGAAAATCGGACTATCCAAAGGAGATCTCGAGGTCCCAATGGAAACATTACATCAAAGACGTGCTTCCAACAGTGATCGCGTCTTTTGTCCACATTGATTAAACAGGCACCATCGCCAAATGACTGACCTCCCACCTTCTCTCTCTCTGCCCACACTTTCCCTGGAGTTCTATACAGGTGCACACACACACGCACTGTTGGAGACTTACCCCACGAAGGCAGCTGCAGCAGTAGCAGTCTTGTTGTTGGTGCACAGTCTGGCTGCCCCGGAGAGGGGGTAGGGGGGCAGTGGTGTTGGATGGGGTTGGGGAGTGCGGGGGTGGTGTTGGACAGGGTTGGGGGGTGTGGTTGGACAGGGTTGGGGGCTCGCCTGCTTTGTGCTGCGGGGGGGGGGGGCGGGTGCGGTGTTGGTAGGGGTTTGGGGGCCAGGAGGGGGGTGGTGGGCGATGATGGGGGCTGGGTCTCGCACGCTGTGTGCTGCTGCAGCCTCCTGAACGGGGAGCAGACTTTAAAAACTCCTAGCCCCAGAGGAAAGGCATGTAATCGATTAACCGAATAATCGATTATTCAAATGAAATAGTGCCCACCCATCTCGTTCGCTTAATCGAGGTTCCCCTGTACAGGATTAATGTTTCATTCATTAATCACAGAATTGTTTCAAAAGGAATGCTTCTTGAACCCTTGTGTCTCTATTGGATCTTTGAATGAATACAGTGCCTGCATTTCACTGCCTTCTCCCCATAACCCTGCACATTCTTCCATTTTAATAACCATCAAATTTCCTGCTGAATGCCTCGATTGAACCAGACATGTTCCACAATGTAATCATTTGCTGCATGGAAATTTTTCTCTTCCTGTCCATTTCTTCTTTTGCTAACAACCTTAAATCTATATCCTCTTATTTCTTGATCCTTCCCCAAGTGGTCAACAGTTTTATCATGCCTACCTGACCAGCTACCTCAAGGTTTTGAATAACTTTTTTGAATAATTTTGAATAATATCAAATATCCCCTTGATCTTCTTTTCCCAAAAGAAAATAGTTTGGAGAAGTTGGGACTATCTCTGTAATACAACTTGTGAAATAGCAGAGAAGATTTAAGGTATCACTATTGCTGATCCCCTCTAACAACATCCTGTGGGTTACCAATGATCAGAAATTGAATTGGACTACACACACACACGCGAGATATATACATATGGCTACAAGAGAAGGTCAGAGGCTGGAAATTCTGCAATTAGTAATTCACCACCCTCCCCACTCCTAGATATCTTAAAGCATGTCAAACATCTATAAGGCACAAGCCAAGGATGTAACCAAACACTCACCACTTGTCTGGATGAGTGTAGTTCTAACAACACTCAAGAAATCTCTCACCTTCATGGACAAAACACACTATTTTGATTGGCACAACATCCACTCTCTTCATCACCAATACTCAGTAGCAGCAGTGTGAACCATATACAAAGATGCAATACGGAAATTAACCAAGGCTCCTTGGACAGCTCCTTTGATATTCTGGTGTCCTTCCTATCGGAAAGATGTTGTGAACCTTGAAAGGGTTCAGAAAAGATTTACAAGGATGTTGCCAGGGTTGGAGGATTTGAGCTATAGGGAGAGGCTGAACAGGCTGGGGCTGTTTTTTTTAGATTAGATTAGATTACATTACAGTGTGGAAACAGGCCCAACAAGGAGGCAACAGTGCTAACCACTGTGCCACCGTGCCGCTCACCATCGTCGGAGGCTGAGGGGTGACAAAATTATGAAGGGTATGAATAGGGTAAATAGACAAAATCTTTTCCCTGGGGTCGGGGAGTCCAGAACGTGAGGGCATAGGTTTAGGGTAAGAAGGGAAAGATATAAAAGAGACATAAGAGACAATGTTTTCACACAGAGGGTGGTACGTGTATGGAATGAGCTGCCAGAGGAAGTGGTGGAGGCTGGTACAATTGCAACACTTAAGAGGCATTTGGATGGGTATATGAATAGGAAGGGTTCCGAGGGATATGGGCTGGGTGCTGGCAGGTGTGACTCGATTGGGTTGGGATATCTGGTCGGCATGGACGGGTTGGACCGAAGGGTCCGTTTCCAAGCTGTACATCTCTATGACTATGACCACTGCCACCCAGAAGGACAGAGACAGGGCATATGAAAGCCGCTCAGCACCACCATAAGGACAATTATGGACAGTATAAATGCTGGCTTGGCCAGCAAGCCCTTATCCCATGAATTAATAAAATAGGTCATTCAATGCATTGAGTTTGTTTTGGTATTCAATGAGATCATGGCTGATCTGATAATCCTCAACTCCACTCTCCTGTCTTTTACCCATTATCCTTAATGCTCTTATTGAACAAAATCAGTTTGTTTCAGCCTTGAATGTGTTGAACTGTACAGCCACAACAACTCTGGGAAAAGGAATTCCTTAAATGCATGACCATAGAAGTAAGAACTCCCTTCTCAACTCTAACTGGACAACCTCTTATTCTGAGATTATGCTGTCTAATCCTAGACTCTCTCGCAAGGCGAACAATTTCTTAGCACCTACTTCAAGCCTCCTAAGATTACATATTTCAATTAAGGTCAGCTCTCATTCTTCTCAGCATCAATGAGTACAGACCCAACTTAATCAACCTCACTTCATGAGAAACATCTTCCACTCTTGGGATCAGCCGAGTGAATTTCTTCCAGACTGCCTCCAATGCTAGAACATCTTTCCTTCAATGATGGGATCCAAGCTGTTAACAGTACTCTGTGTGTAATACCTTTTCTTGCTCAAATGATTACTAGTCAATCTATTGGCCAATATCCTATTCTCTCTCCCAAAACATTTAACAGCTTTTTCTTTCAAAATTATAAATTCTGCTTCTATCAATCTATTGGTGATCTTACACATCAAAAACTTCATATTTGACTTTATGCTCTTCTGAAGGTCCTGAATTGGTATGCTCTAGATATCAACTCATTGAACACAGAATTTGATAGCTTTGAGGAAATTTGTAGCTCAGGTTGAGGTTCTGGATGTAGTTTTGCTCGCTAAGTTGGAAGGTTCAATTTCAGACGTTTTGTCACCATACTAGGTAACATCATCAGTGAGCCTCCGGATGAAGCACTGGTGGCACGGCCCACTTTCTATTTATACGTTTGGGTTGTGTTGGGTTGATGATGTCATTTCCTGTGGTAATGTAATTTCCTGTTCTTTTTCTCAGGGGGTGGTAAATGGGATCCAAGTCAATGTGTTTGTTGATCGAGTTCCGGTTGGAATGCCAATTTGATTTCTCTATTACCAATCTGAACATTCTCTCCAGCCACAGTTTCTTTCGTCTCCATCCTGAACAGCTCCAGTTACTGTTTTTATGACATGGGCTCAAATCTGACCATGGCAGATGGTGAAATTTGAATCCAACAAATTCAAAATCAGCATAGCAATTTACAAGGGTCCCCGAATTACAAACGTCTGACTTACAAATGCTTGAACTTATCAGCACAATCTTATACAGGGGTGCAACTTTAAAGATTCTACTTATGAGCTTTTCCTTTACTGCTGAATGGTTTATGAAATCATAAGGAAACCAGTCCAACCATTCCACCGCTGACCATAATCCCAAACCAAAGTTGTCCCACCTGCCAGCTCCTCGTCCATATCCCCCCAAAACCTTTCTTATGCATGTGCTTATCCAAATGTCTTTTAAACATTGTAATTGTACCCGCATCCTCCACTTTCTGTGGAACTTCATTCCACACACCACCTTCTGAGTTAAAAAAAAATTGCCCTTCCAGTCCCTTTTAAATCTCTCACTTAAAAATGCACCCCCTAGTCTTGAAATCCATCATCCTAGGGAAAAGAGGGCTACCATTAACTCTATCTATACCCCTTTATTATTTGGCTTCTTTACATTGTCTTGCATTTTGTTCACAAGTCAGAACCAATGATTTGAAAATCGACTCCAGAAAGGAACCCATTTGCATCCTGGGGACTGCCTACTAGAGTACGAAAATATGATGATTGGTTGGCAAGTCAACTCTGATTGGCTCAGGCAATGCCAAGGAGAAAGCAACATGGAACTATAAGCCATTCCACACTTTTCGCAACAATAAGTGAGCCATATTTCAAGCTCAACTGATTATCATTAGTTAGTGCAACTATTATTACGCACGCAGGATTGTTCAGCAAGTGCAGTCCAATTACAGAATTACATCTAACAGTAGTTGCGTACAGGCAAGGTGAAGTCACCATAGTCTTACCAGGCCATAGGATTGCAATGTCATTAGTGAGAGATGACTGGTTCACGAGATGAACTGATGAAGGAGAGTGCTTCAGAGTAATGTGCAGTTAATAATAAGTAACAATAATGACAAACTCCTTACAGTGTGGGAGCAGCCATTTGACTCAGTTGAGTCCATACCAATCCTCAACATCATTCGACATCAAGAGTCACTGGTTAGGATATGGAGTGTGCTGCCTGAGAATGTGATGAAGGTGGGACCAGTTGAGTATTTCAAAATTACTTGAAAAGGAGAGGTTTCTGCAGCCATGGAAAGAAAGCAGAGGTGTGATGTGAGGTACATTGGTCCTACTGAGGGCGAGTGCAAAGCCAGAAAGCATCCTGTGAAATTCTGTGATTGGAACAAGATTAAAGGGCAAATGCACTATCCCTGATCCTGTGTTGTAAAGCTTTACTGAAAGAAATAAGGACTCTGTGACAAAGTGCAACTTAAAAATTGTCTGTAACTAGTTGGGAATAGCTAGAAATTCTATTTGAGTGCCAGACCAACACGTCAACCATGCAAACTGCTTTATCGTCTTTACCTGGCCTGTCCAAGAAGTCACACTGTCCCATATCTGCAATATCCAGCCTCTTCAGCAGAAGCACAAGGTGACTGAGGTTTGTTTCAGACACTCGGGGTGGTGAAACCTCTGGCATCTCATTGTGGAATGCTTCGGAGTACAAGCGGAAGCATTTCCCTGGAGAAAAAAGTGCACAATGTTAAACAACTCTCTTAAAAACCTGTTGACTTCTCTTCCTGCTTTGTAAAACTGACCTTCAGAACATACTCTACTGCCCTAACAAAAATATTATCAACATTGTATGAATGGAAAGGCAGATTTATTTATTTAGTAGGTTAACATTTTCCTTAGTCCCACAATTCCTTGCTTAAAGTCGACTCAAACAATACCAAACTATAGACTAGAGTGAAACAGTTCAGATCTGTGCTTCTAATTACTTAACATGCTGGGTTCCCAATTTCAATTATGTAACTGTGGGTAGTTCACATGCTTCTATTTCTGCAGTGTTAAATTTCACCTTACTTACATCCCATTTTCACCTTCATAACTCCTTCAGAAACATACTGTATATTGCAGATGATCCAGACTGAAGAATTCAGGTCCCTATATAACTAAATTTTTTCATAGCTCAATCTTAGCCACAATCTCCTGGAACTTCTCCAATATCTTATCACCTGAATTTGACTTTATTGGCTCTGCAGTTCAGTTGGCCTATTTGATTGCTGTATCATTCAGAGAGCAGGCACACTTCTAATCATTTCATCCTATGGACAGCATTTTGTATTTGACCAATAGCCCCTTGAAAGTGGAGTCGCAGGTAGATAGGATAGTGAAGGCGTTTGGTACGCTTTTCTTTATTGGTCAGAGTATTGAGTACAGGAGTTGGGAGGCCATGTTGTGGCTGTACAGGACATTGGTTAGGCCACTGTTGGAATATTGCATGCAATTCTGGTCTCCTTCCTATCGGAAAGATGTTGTGAAACTTGATAGGGTTCAGAAAAGATTTACAAGGATGTTGCCAAGATTGGTGGTTTTGAGCCAAAGGGAGAAGCTGAACAGGCTGGGGCTGTTTTCCCTGGAGCGTCGGAGGCTGAAGAGTGACCTTATAGAGGTTTACAAAATTATGAGGGGCATGGATAGGATAAATAGACAAAATCTTTTCTCTGGGGTCGGGGAGTGCAGAACTAGAGGGCATAGGTTTAGGGTGAGAGGGGAAGATATAAAAGAGACTTAAGGGGCAACATTTTCACACAGAGGGTGGTATGTATATGGAATGAGTTGCCAGAGGAAGTGGCGGAGGCTGGTACAATTGCAACATTTAAGAGTCATTTGGATGGGTATATGAATAGGAAGGGTTTGGAGGGATATGGGCTGGGTGCTGGCAGGTGGGACTAGATTGGGTTGGGATACCTGGTCGGCATGAACGGATTGGACCGAAGGGTTTGTTTCCATGCTATACATCTCTATGACTTTGTCCTGACCTGGTGATTTGTGGGATTCCTCTGAACTGGGTAGTGTGGAACTACAATCACATGAAAGTTAATGTGATGAGGGATGGCAAGTTCTTATCACATAAGGACAATTAGTGATCCAGTTGGCTCTTTATTGCAGATTTCCATAATAGATGTTTTTATCTGGTACTAGCTCAAATTAAATTACCAAATTTACAGAGTTCAGTTCTGTAACTTACGTCGGAATTAAACTCTCAATTTCTGAGTTGATTTTGACATTTCTGCCTTGGAATTCTCTCAGTCCACCACCCAGTAGAGAGCTTGGTTATATTTCTCGAATTGTTAATGAATGTAATTATTAACCTATTTAATTATGAATGAATCACAGGCAATTTTATTCTACCTCAGGTTGTAAAAGAATTTTACTCCTTTGGCCAATTTTCATATTAGCTTAAGTGAATAAAAACCATTAACTGAGATCAGTTTCTTTGAATTTGATTAAAACAAAAATCAGGATATTTTAATATTAGATAGACACAGCCAATTTTCACAACTGCTTATTTGTTGCAAAATTATAAAAGTGGAAACACAAGTGTTTTTCTTACACAGCCAAACTTTTTAAAAAGTCTTTTCATAAATCTGTGATGATATTCTCATGTATCATTATTAACTAATGAGAGGCATGAATGCCTTGTGAAGCTGTAGAAACATACAGCCACCAACGTGATACTTAGATCATTACCCTCCAGCTTCAGGATCAGGAAATTAGTCAATATTTTTGAATTAGTCAATGTTTTTATGACTTTCTTTCAATGACACAAAAGAATCTGAAACACTCCAGCACACATTGTGTGTAGGAGCATTGGAACTCAGAGGAAAAAGGACTGTGGTCCATCTGATCGATCTTCGACTAAGCTGGTGGTCTTGTACAACGACAACAAAGATACCGTCTAAGTATAACATCAATCTCCACTGTCTACTCTATAACAAAACCAAGATGTGGAACAAGTCTTAGAATGCAGAACAAAAAGAAAAATTGCTGGAAAGACTCAACAGCTCCAGCAGTACCTGTGGATAGAAAGCAGAATTAATGTTTCGGGTCCAATGACCCTTTTCCAGAAGTTTTGAATTGCATTGGGAACCACACTTCCAAAGCCACCAACTCTGTTCAAACATGTTATCATGAATGCGTGTCATGTCATGAGTAAAAGTGCAATATTAAAGCTACAGGCTCTGAAGGGAAAAACCGTAAGGTTCATAATAGGTGTGTGTCACAGACAGCAAGTAGCAGTGAGAGTTGACTGTGGCTATTTTCCAAAACTTGCTCAGCTCCTGAGAAAATGCTTAATAAGTAGGAGGCAGATCCTGATATCTAGCTGTTCTTAAGCGACTACTACGAAAACGTTAAAAGAATGTGTTGAATCCAACTATTGGGATTATTGGCAGAATTGCTCAAAACTGAATATGGCCTACAACAGTAAAATGCTTTGAGATTTACAATGAATTAGAATTAGCTTTATTGTCATGTAGTCAAATGAGTACAGTAAAAACATTTAATAGGCATCTGAATGGGTATGAATAGGAAGGGTTTAGAGGGATATGGGCCAAGTGCTGGCAAATAGGATTAGATTAATTTAGGATATCTAGTTGGCACGGACGAGTTGGACAAAAGGGTCCGTTTCTGAGCTGTACACCTCTATGACTCTAAAAGTTTGGAAGTCGCTAATTACGGCATCAATGGCTAGGAAAAGTACTACATAAATGCAAAACAAAAAAAAAACGGCAGATAAGAAAACAGGACGTATGCTGGAGCTGCAGAACTCTTTAAACAAACCACAGCTGGAGTACTGTGCGCAGTTTTGGTTAACTGGACCAAAGGAGCAATGTTATTGCATTGGAGGGGCTGCAGAGGTTTACCAAGATGTTGCCTCAGACGGAGGAGTTCAGCTAAGAGAAGCTGAATAAGTTTGGGTTGCTTTCTTTAGAACATAGAAGGCAGAGATGGAACCAGATTGAGGCATATAAAATTAAGGGGACTTTTTTTTAAAACCCAGAGGTTGCATTGAATCTGGAATGCACTACTGGGGAAAGTAGTTGAAGAGGAAAACCTCACATCCTTCAATAAGTGCTTGGAATGTTAAACTGAGTAGAGTAAAGATTTACAATAGTTGTTGTTTGTGCAGACTTGACAGGCGTCATTTATATGAATCAAAGCATGGTAGGCAAATGCTATGTCTTTGTTGAATTGTGTACTCTTATAAAGCCAGTTCAGTTTGCTTCTACAGAAGTCCAAGGAGGTTAAAGATGTTTGTGTAGAATTCCATCAGTGTAAATGCAGGCAGTAGCAACTTTATCACGAGATCTCTTATCTGATGGCAGGTGTATGGAGGTGGTCCTCCCTCTGAAGCAGTTCTCCTTGAGACGTGATTTGGAGATGCCGATGTTGGACTGGGTTGTTCAAAGTTAAAAATCACACAACACCAGGTTATAGTCCAACAGGTTTAATTGGAAGCACACTAGCTTTCATAGCACTGCACCCTCATCAGGTGGTTAACTACCACCTGATGAGGGAGCAGCGCTACGAAAGCTAGTGCTTCCAATTAATCCTGTTGGACTATAACCTGGTGTTGTGAGATTTTTAACTTTGAACACCCCTTGAGGCAGCATTGCATCATATCAAAAAGTGATGAGGCTCAATTATATAGGAAATTACTCCAACATCCAGAAAACAGGATATGATAACAGGATATTTTTAGGAAATTTGGAAAGTAAGGCAATACAATACCGCACTATGTATTAGATACAGGAATGTTGGATGCATGTCACAAAGTGTTCTCATCAATTTGTTCTATGTTTATTTTCTACCCTTCTACAATTGAGAGGCACTCAAGTGTCATAGTCATAGTCAGAGATGTACAGCACAGAAACAGACCCTTCGGTCTAACCCGTCCACGTCGACCAGATATCCCAACCCAATGTAGTCCCACCTGCCAGCACCCGGCCCATATCCCTCCAAACCCTTCCTATTCATATACCCATCCAAATGCCTTTTAAATGTTGCAATTGTACCAGCCTCCATCACTTCCTCTGGCACCTCATTGCATACCCATACCACCCTCTGTGTGAGAAAGTTGCCCCTTAGGTCTCTTTTATATCTTTCCCCCCCACTTCACCCTAATCCTATGCCCTCTAGTTCTGGGCTCACCGACCCCAGAGAAAAGACTTTGCCTATTTACCCTATCCATGCCTCTCATAAGTTTGTAAACCTCTCTAAGGTTACCCCTCAACGACTTACAATGTGGAACTTGGTATACTTATAATTTATGGATCTTGCATCTCACATATTGCAGAATTACCCATGCAGTCTTCATTTCTTAATTTAGGTCATTCATGATATGTGAGCTTCACTGGCTCAGCATTTATTACCTAACCCCAATTGATCTGGAAAAAGTTGGTGGTGAGCTGCTTTTTTGAACTACTGCAGCTCTTGGAGTGTAGGGACATAAGCAGTGCTGTTACAAAGAAGTTCCAGGATTAAGTTATGGTGAAGCAACAGCAATGTATTTCCAATTCAGGTACGTGAATGGTTCAGAGGAGAACTTGCAGGTGACTGTGTTCCATGCATCTGCTGCCCATTCCCATCAAATTAGCAGAAGTTGCCAGTTTTCAAGGTGAATTTTAAGGAGCCTTGCAATATATCATGTCAATGGGACACATAGCTGCTAGCGCGTGTGTGTGTGTGTTGGTGGTGAAAGGAGTGTATGAAGGATGTGGATGGGAGTAACTGTCCTGGATGGTATTGACTATCAAATCACTGCACCCATCAAATCAAGTAGAGGGTAATCCATCAAGTTCCTGACTTGTCTCTTGTAGATAGCGTACAGACACATCGGAAACAGTTGCTCGCATCTGAATTCCTGGTCTCTGACTTGCTCTTGTAGTCTGTGGTTATGCTTGCATGTATGAGCATCACCAGGTGCCTCTTTGACTTTTCGAAACCTGATCGGAGAAAATTCCCTGGATTTGTTACATCCCCACACCACCACCTGGAACACTGCTGTCAGTCAAAAGAACTGCCTTGGTGGGACTTTTGAACATTAGCCAAAAATTCTTATGGAATAGAAATGAAGCGCTTAGGTTACTAAAATGATTGAAATGCAGGTGCTAACAAGAAGACTGCTTTTCTGATGTGTTCGGGGTTTGAAAACACTAGAAGCCTTCACTGGTGACATGATAGACTCACTATATTGACTGCTTGAATGCATCTGCTTCTGATTAGTGTATATGATATCAGAACAAAAGGCAGGTTTCCTCTCAACTTCTGTCCAAATATCATTATTGTAGCTTCAGTTTTAGAATTCTGGCACATGGGGTTAGCACAGAGCAGTTCAGGTAAACCACAGAATGTCAGTGACTGGTGCACCTTACAGAGCAGGAACGCTACATTGGAAATCTGCAGATTACTAAAAAGCTGGGTTTTGTAGGGATACATGAAAAACAACTTCATATTTCCTAGGAAAGAATTGGGAAGAACCTGCTAAATTGATATAAAGGTCTAATTCTTCTGAACTTGAATGTGAAGTGATCGTGTTGAGGAACTGATAAAAGAACGTTAATTTGCTGTGTGTTTTAAGAACTTTCAAATTGTTCTATACCCAGTTAGCTTGACTTGTTAGGGCAGGTATCATTCTGAGATACAAACTGTCCAACAGTATCAGCTGGAACCATAACAACACTGAAGAGTTTACTTTTCAATTGCAAAGCTGAAGACATTGGTATTTCATTGCTCTGTTCAACATCTTACATTTATACAGCACCTTTAACATAATACATTCTTCACAGAAACATTATAGGGCAAAATTAAAGCCACAAAGTAATTTTCAGGCAGATGCCCAGATGTTTGGACACAAGTAGCAAGAGAAGTGGTGAAGCACAGAAATTAGAGAGATTAGGGTCAATATAGTTGTAGGCATGGCCATAAATGGGGGACAAATTAAAACTAAAGCCTGAACGAGATGAGTGTAGATACAGAGTTCTGGAGGAGATTACAGAGATAAAGAGGGGTGAGGCCATTACAGTCATCGAAAACAAAGGAAGAGCATTTTAAAGTTTTGTTTGACTGAGAACCAATGTACAGTCGAAGGGTATGGTGCTGGAAAAGCACAGCCAGTCAGGCAGCTTCCGTGGAACAGAAGAATTGACATTTCGAGCATAAGCCCTTCATCAGGAATGAGAACCAATGTAGGTTAGCAAAAACAAAGGGTGATAGGGGAGTAGAATATAGTTCAAGTTAACATCGGTTACAAAGTTTTTGAATGACCTCAAGTCGATGAAGGATGGGAAAAAGTGTGTTGGAACAGTTAAGATTTAAGATAACTGCTGATGCTGCTCCGTTAACACTGTCTTTGTTTTTTTTCAAAGAGGGGTTGTAAATACAAGAGGTTCTGATATGTCTAGGAGTATCTACTTGTAAAGGTTTTTTAAAAAAGAAGTTATACAATGAAAGGGGAGTAACCATTTCTTCTAGTTCAAGGTTTTTATTTTTAAACTTTGCTTTTTTTTTAAAGTTGCTGAGGGGGGGAAGGTTCCCCGATTCAAAAGATTTTCTGGCCGACTCTCTCTCTCCTGTAAGAACCTGTGCTTGATTTTACCTTTTTTGCCAAGGGGGTATGCATGGGATGTTGCAGGAAATCATTCAGCTCTTTATTAAGTTGCATTTTCGTATCAGTTGGATTTTCAGATAGTTACATTATTCTAAATTCGGTTTTCTGTTGTTTGTGTGGAAATAAATTCTGTTTTGTTTAAAATAGAGTGGTTTCACCAGCCACATCGCTCCTGGAATATTCACCTTACATATGCTTAAAACAACTGGGGAAGTTAGGTTCTTGGCTACCTTCTTCAAATGATTTGAAGGGGTCTTGCCTGGTCCAATACAGATTGGGGCCTTTTTGTGGGATTTGTTCTATAGTTACGATTTGGGATTAGGGTCGTCAGAGTCAAAGGCAAAGGCAGTGACTGGTAGGTGTTGGTGTCTTTTGTTCCGAGTGTTGAATTCGGTTGGTTTAAATGATGCTGGCGTAGTAATGGCTCTTTCAGTCACCAAGAGTTTTCTCGCGGCAGAAGTAGTAACTTTGGTGGTTTTACAAAAGATGAACAAGGCAAAGCTGCTGGAATTGACAAACAAGCTGGTGTTGAAGTTGCCCTTGTCTCTAAAAAAAACGATGTGGTTAGTACAGCAATAGCTCAGCATTTAAATTTGCTGAAAACGCCATCAGAATCTTTGGAAATTCAGGGAAGATTGTAAAAGAGGTGGCATTGTTAGTCAAGGACAGTGTTTCAACGGCAGAAAGGACGTTTGAGGACTTGTTTACTGAGGTAGTATTAGCTGAGGCTAGAAACAGGAAAGGAAAGGTCACCCTTTTGGGAGGTTCCTATAGACCTCTGAATAGTTCCAGAGATGTAGAGGAAAGGATTGCGAAGATGATTCTGGATAGGAGCGAGGATAACAGGGTAGTTGTAATGGGGAACTTTAACTTTCCAAATATTGACTGGAAATATATAGTTCAAGTACTTCAGATGGATCTATTTTTATCCAATGTGTACAGGAGAGTTTCCTGACACAGTATGTAGACAGGCCAACAAGGTGTGAGGCCACATTGGATTTGGTACTGTGTAATTAATCCAGCCAGGTGTTAGATTTGAGCACTTTGGTGATAGCGACCACAATTCCTTTACATTTACTTTAGCAATGGAAAGGGAAAGGTATATACACCGTAGGATAAGTGTTATAGATGGGAAAAAGCAAAAGGCAATTATGATGAGATTAGGCAAGACTTAGGATGGGGAAGAAAACTGCAGGGGATGGACACAATTGAAATGTGGAGCTTATTCAAGGAACAGCAACTGTGTGTCCTTGATAAGTATTACCTTCAGGCAGGGAGAAAGTGGTCGAGCAAGAGAACCATGGTTTACAAAAGAAGTTGAATCTCTTGTCAAGAGGAAGGCGTTGACTTATGCAAGGACAAGAATAAAAGCTGAGTTAGGGAGCTTGAGAGTTACAATTTAGCCAGGAAAGATGCAAAGAGAGAATCAAGAAGAGGCAGGAGGGGACATGAGAAGTCGTTGGCAGTTAGGATCATGGAAAACCGTATGAGGCCTATGAGAAATAAAAGAATGACTAGAGTAATAGTAGGGCTAATCAAGAACAGTAGTAGGAAGTTGTGTGTGGAGTCAGAGGAGATAGGGGAAGCGCTTAATGAATATTTTTCATCAGTATTCACACTAGCAAAAGACAATGTTGTTGAGGAGAATACTGAGATACAAGCTACTGGACTGATGAGATCGAGGTTCACAAGGAGGTGGTGATAGCAATTCTGGAAAGTATGAAAATAGTTAAGTCTCCTAAACTGCATGGGATTTATCCTAGGATTCTCTGGGAAGCCAGGGAGGAGATTGCCGAGCCTTTGGCTTTGATCTTTATGTGGTCATTGTCTACAGGATTAGTACCAGAAGACTGGAAGATAGCAAATGTTATCCCCTTGTTCAAGAAGGGGAGTAGAGACAATTCTGGTAATTATAGACCAGTGAGCCCTACTTCGGTTGTGGGTAAAGTGTTGGAAAAGATTATTATAAGAGATAGGATTTAGAATCATCTCAATAGGAATAAGTTGATCAGGGATAGTCAACAAGGTTTTGTGAAGGGTAGGTCGCGCCTCACAAACCTTATTGAAATCTTTGAGAAGATGACCAAACAAGTGGATGAGGGTAAAGCGGTCAATGTGGTGAATATGGATTTCAGTAAGGCATATGATAAAGTTCCCCATTGTAGGCTATTGCACAAAATACAGAGGCATCAGATTAAGCGTGATTTAGCAGTTTAGATCAGAAATTGGCTAGCGGAAAGACGGGAAATGTTCATCCTAGAACTCAGTTACTACTGGGTGTACCACAAGGATCTGTTTTGGGGCTACTGCTGGCCACTTGTCACTTTTATAAATGACCTGGATGAGGGCACAGAAGGATGTGTTAGTAAATTTGCCGGTGACACTAAGGTTGGTGGCATTGTGGGTAGTATCGAAGAATGTTGTAGGTTACAGAGGGACATAGATAAGTTGCAGAGCTAGGCTGAGAGGTGGAAAATGGAATTTAAAATGGAAAAGTGTGAGGTGGTTCACTTTGGAAGGAGTAACAGGATTTCAGAGTAATGGGCTAATGGGAAGATTCTTAATACTGTAGATGGGCAAGGTGATCTTGGTGTCCTTGTACATAGATCCCCGAGAGTTGCCCATGTTGATAGGGTTGTTAAGAAGGCATACGGTGTGTTAGCTTTCATTGGGAGAAAGAGAGTTTCGGAGCCATGAGGTCATGTTACAGCTGTACAAAATGCTGGTGCAGTCGCACTTGGAGTATTGTGTACAGTTATGGTCACCGCATTATAGGAAGGATGTGGAAGCTTTGGAAAGGGTTCAGAGGAGATTTACTCGGATGTTGCCTGGTATGGAGGGAAGGTCTTATGAGAAAAGGCTGAGGGACTTTAGGCTGTTTTCATTAGAGAGAAAGTTGAGAGGTGACTTAATAGAGACATAAGATAACTAGAGGGTTAGATAGGTGGACGGTGAGAGCCTTTTTCCTCTGGTAGTGATGGCTAGCCCGAGGGGACATAGCTTTAAATTGAAGGGTGATAGAAATAGGACTGAAGTTAGAAGTAGTTTCTTTACTCTGAGTAGTAGGGGTTGGAACGCCCTGCCTGCAACAGTAGTAGACTCACCAACTTCCAGGGCATTTAAATTGTCACTGGATAAAATATTGACGAAAATGGAATAGTGTAGGTTAGATGGCTTCAGATGGGTTACATCGGCCGAAGCAACAGAAGGCCCAAGGGCCTGTACTGTGCTGTAATGTTCTATGTTCCGTGCGGTGGCTAAGATTCAGTTGAAAATGCAGCAGCTTGAGTTAGAGGCGAAAGAAAAAAGAAAGAAAAAAGAAAGAAAAAAGAAATGAAACCAGTTGAATTATGATTAAAAGCAGAAGAGAGAAAAAAGGATTGAAAGGTACTAGCAAACCAAAAAGAAAAGGAGAGAGGGGCAAGGAAGAAAGAGAGCGTGTTTGAACTTCAGAAATTGGCACAGACAGGAAAGTCGGCTTAAAAAGGACGGAAGTGAAAGTAGAAGGTAAGCTTAGTGAGGAAGTAGTGAGGACTCGTGTGGAAGAGTTTAGATCAGAGTGGTGCTGGAAAAGCACAGGTCAGGCAGCATCCAAGGAGCAGGAAAATCGATGCTTTGGGGCAAAAGCCCTTAATCAGCCCTTCATCTGGTATGCCCTCCATACCAGGCAACATCCGAGTAAATCTTCTCTGAACCCTTTCCAAAGCTTCCAAATCCTTCCTATAATGTGATGACCAGAATTGTACATGTGGAAGAGCAGAGAATTAAAACGACAAGATTAGCAGCTGATATGGCTGATGATTATGGGTTGGTCTACAAATCAAAATTTGACTTCCAACATCAATTTCAATCCATAAGGGATAGAATGTGGGAAAAGAGAAATCCTCATGTGGTAAGGGAAAAGTAGATCTCGGTAAGGATCATAAGAATTCTTACCACAGGGTAAAAAGGAAACCCATGAACGGGAAAGTTAAAAACCTCTGGTGCTTTCACTGCAATAAAACTGGCCACATGAAATGAGTGTTGGTGAGTTAGGAAAAGCACTGGGAAGCCAGATGGAGGGAAACAGGACAAGCCAGTGAATTTTGTTGGAGTTGAAATGGAAAGCACAGTGGGGGCTAGAAAGCTGCACCAAAATGTACACGCTGGTCAGTGGTTGGTTAAAGAGGAAGTGCCAAATCTTCTTAAAGCACATACCTGTAAAAGAAACGTTTACTCACATAGGCCAGGTGCAGCAGGTAAAGAGGTTACAAGATTAAGAGACATAGAATCCTCTTAATCTTTGATGTTGAAAGATGAGAATATATGTACCTCTGAAGGACTATTGCCAGAAAAAGTGCGAGTAATGGGAATTCATGGTGAGACAAGAAGTGCTCAATTATGTAGAGTGAGGTTAGAGCTTCCAGTGAAGAGTGGAGAAGTTGTGGTAGGAGCACTGGACAAACTCTCAGCTCCATTAATACAATCTGTCCTTGCTAATGATATAGCTATTTCACAGGTAGGAGTGCCGCCTACTGTGGTTGAAAAGCCAGTGGAAACTCAGTCAACTGAGGTATTACAGGAAGCATATACTGGGAATTTTCCTGAATGTGGTAATGAGGTCACAAAGTCACCAGTTGAAACAGGAGAGGATCAAAAAGTATAGATAAGAAACTTGAAGTACAATTATCAGAGATCCTGTTTGATCAAATGGTTGAGACAAACCAGGAGCAGATGGATAACAAAGTAGATACCTTGAGCTCAGAAAAAATTGAGTTACAGCAGAAAGATGAGAAACTAAAACAATTGTATCAAAAGGCATACATGGAAAACGAATCCAAATGTATCCCTGAATACTACTATCTTAAATATGAAGTCTTACTGAGTAAGTGGAGACCATCACATATTCAGGCAAATGAGAAATAGGCAGGAGTGCATCAAGTCATATTGCCAGTGGGTTATAGAAAGGAGGTGTTGCGGGTAGCACATGAACACCAAGGAAGAAGTCAGTTTGGGATAAAAAAAGACTCAAGCTAAAATACAAAACATATGAGCAAGTTTTGAGAAGATTTGTAGCTCAGGTTGAGGTTCTAGATGTAAGTTTGCTCACTGAACTGAAAGATTCATTTTCAGATGCTTCGTCACCATACTAGATAATATCAGTGAGCCTTCACTGAAGCACTGGTGTTATGTCCCACTTTCTATTTATGTGTTTAGATTTCCTAGGGTTGGTGATATGATTTCCTGTGTTGGCAACATCATTTCCTGTTCTTTTCTTTAGTAGATGGGGTCCAAATCAATGTATTTGTTTTTAGAATTCCAGTTGGAATGCCATGCTTCTCGGAATTCTGGTGCTCGTCACCAACACAGGAAATGACATCAGCAACCCAAGGAAATCTAAACACAAATAGAAAATGGGAGATAATACTAGCACTTCATCAGAGGCTCACTGATGGGTGTTACCTAGTATGGTGACGAAATGTCTAAAAACAATCTTCCGCTCAGTGAGCAGAAATATTTTTTACTGGCCTGGACTGCACAAGGATGTAGCTGAATTTTGCCAGATATGTCATACCTATCAGGTAATTAGAAAACTGCAGGCAGTAATAAAACCCGCACCATTAATACCTATTCCAGTACTTCAAGAAACGTTAATTGATTGCATAGGACCCTAACCTAAAACAAAACGTGGGAATCAGTATTTGCTAACAATAATGGATATGTCCATGAGATTTCCAGAGGCCATTCCATTACACAATATCAGAACTAAAAGGATTACAGAGTAGTTACTCAAATTCTTCACTAGATAGGGGGCTACTCACAGAAATACAATCAGATCAAGGGTCCAGAATCGGCAGGAAGTGCCAGAAAGGTGGCATCAAACATTAAAGACCATATTCAGCATTTATAGTCAGGACTATCCAGATGACTGGGATAAAGGAATTTCGTTTGTAGTTTTTGTACAAAGATACATCAAACGATTTGATCAATTTTAGTCCATAAGTATGAGTGTTTGGGAGTGAGGTGAGAGGACCACTAAAATTGATTAAAAGGAGAAATTAGTAAGTCATAAGTGAAACTACACAGTTGGACTTTGTGCCAAGTTTTAGGGAACAGTTAAATAGAGCATGGGAGTTGGCTATACAGCATTTAAAAGTAACACAGTAAAACAGGAAGCAGACAGGAAATCAAAAACTCAATTTTGCTCTCGAAGAAAAAAGTGCTGGCATTACTTCCAGTGATGGTTTAGTGGACCTTATCAAGTCAAAAGGAGATGGAGAGAGGTGAACTATTTGATAAGCACTTCAGACAGAAAGAAATCTCACATATCATGTGAATATGCTCAAAAGATATTTTGACAGGGAAGCAAAGCAAAAGGAGAATGTTTTACTGGTTAAACACAGAGTGAAGAACCAAGTTCAGAGGATTCCAAACAGGACATTCTTCAAATTAAACTGGACAATGAGGAATCTGTCAAAAATTGGGATAAATTATCAAGTTACCTTCCAGAGGAAAACTGAAATGATCCAAAAGACTTATGGGGAGGTATGTGGAAATAAACTGGGATGTACTAACCTAATTATGCATGATGTAGATAAATGCTGTTCCAATTAAGCAACATCCTGAGAGGCATAACCCTCTAAAGTTGACACAGGTTCAAAAGGAAATTGAGCGCATACTCCAGGATGATATAATCGGAGTGAGTTGTAGTGACTGGAGCTCACCAATAGTAATGGTGTCAAAACCAGATGGGACTATGTGTGGACTATCGCAAAGTCTGATGCATATCCAACTCCATGTTTGGAAGACTGTGTTGACAAGGTGGGACAAGCAACTTATATTTCAAAGTTGGACTTGCTCAGAGGATACTGGCAGGTACCTTTGTCCGAAAGAGCAAAGCTGAGTGGACTGCCCTGGTCAACCCATGGTCTCTGCCTGCTCCTGCCCCACCGAACTTATCTCCACATACCTTGATACTGCCCTGTCCCCCTTAGTACAGGAACTCCCCACCTATGTTTGGGACACCACCCACGCCCTCCATCTCCTCCATGACTTTCATTTCCCCAGTCCCCAATGCCTCATCTGCACCATGGACATCCAGTCCCTGTACACATCCATCCCAATGTTGAAAGGCCTCCATACCTCCATTTCTTCATCTCACGCTGAATCATCCCACTTCCAGAAAAAGGGGTAACCATGGGCACCAGCTATGATTGCCTCTTTGTTGGGTACATGAAACAGGCCACCTTCCGCAGCCACACCGGCACCATTCCCCAACATTTCCTCCGTTACACTGATGACCGTACTAGCGCCACCTCGTGCTCCCACAAGGAGGTTGAACAGTTCATCAACTTCACAAACACCTTTCACCCCAACCATCTTGGACACCTCCCTTCCCTTCCTGGTCCTCTCCACCTCCATTTCCGACGATTGACTCCACATGGACATCTACTACAAACCCACCCACTACCACAGCTACCTAGACTACACCTCTTCCCACCTTGCCTCCTGTGAAAATGCTATCCCTTATTCACAATTCCTCCACTTCTGCTGCATCTGTCCCCAGGAGGATCAGTTCCACCATAAAACATCCCAGATGGCCTTCTTCAAGGACTGCAATTTCCCTTCACATGTGGTCAACGATGCCCTCCAGCAAATCTCCTCCACTTCCTGCGCATGACAATAGACAATAGGTGCAGGAGTAGGCCATTCAGCCCTTCGAGCCTGCACCGCCATTCAATATAATCATGGCTGATCATTCCTAAATCAGTATCCTGTTCCTGCCTTATCTCCATAACCCTTGATTCCACTATCTTTGAGAGCTCTATCCAATTCCTTCTTAAATGAATCCAGAGTGTGGGCCTCCACT
>NC_057710.1:14281063-14288178 GCF_004010195.1 Chiloscyllium plagiosum
ATGTGCAGTAATTTCATTCTTTATAATAGACTCCAGCATCTTTCTCACCACTGAGGTCAGACTAACTGGTCTATAATTACCTGTTTCTCTCGCCCACCTTTCTTAAAAAGTGGTATAACATTTGCCACCCTCCAATCCTCAGGAACCGACCCTGAATCTATTGAACTCTGGAAAATAATCACCAATGCATCCACGATTTCCCGAGCCACCTCCTTCAGTACCCTGGGATGCAGACCATCAAGCCCCGGAGGCTTATCAACCTTCAGACCTAACAGCTTCTCCAACACCAAATCCTGGCAAATATAAATTCCCTTAAGCTCAGGTCCTTCAGCCACTGTTACCTCAGGGAGATTGCTTGTGTCTTCCCAAGTGAACACAGATCTGAAGTACCCATTTCCAATTGCAACAAGGACAGAAGCCCTTGGTCCTCACTTTCCACCCCACCAACCTCCAGATACATCACATCATCCTCCACTATTTCCACCACCTACAAGCAGACCCCACCACCAGAGATATATTTTGCTCCCTACCAGTGTGTGTGTTCCGGAGAGACCATTCCCTCAGTGATTCCCTCATCAGATCCATGCCCCCTACCAACACCTTTTCCTGCCACCGCAAGTGCAAAACCTGTGTTCATACCACTTCCCTCACCTTCATTCAAAGTCCCAAAAGGATCCTTCCACATCTGACAGAGTTTTACCTGCACTTCCACACACTGCGTCCGTCACTCCCGATGTGGTCTCCTCTACATTGGGGAGGCAGGACACCAAATTGCCAATTGTTTCAGAGAACATCTCTGGGACACCAGAATTAAACAACCGCACCATCCAGTGGCTGAACACTTTAACTCCCCTTTCCACTCCTCCAAGGATGTGCAGGTCCTGGACCTCCTCCATCACCAAACCCTAACCACCTGACACCTGGAGGTAGACCACCTCATCTTCCTCCTTAAGATCCTCAATGGGATCAATGTGGATTTCACCAGTTTCCTCATTTCTCCTCCCCCCCCCCTCCCGCCCCACCTTATCCCAGATCCAACCTTCGAACTCAGCACCACCCTCTTGAACTGTCCTACCTGTCAGTCTTGAAAAATGTGTTGCTGGAAAAGCGCAGGTCAGGCAGCATCCAAGGAGCAGGAGAATCGACGTTTCGGGCAGAAGCCCTTCTTCAGGAATGAGGAAGGTGTGCCAAGCAGGCTAAGATAAAAGGTGGCTTGGCACACCTTCCTCATTCATGAAGGAGGGCTTATGCCCGAAACGTCGATTCTCCTGCTCCTTGGATGCTGCCTGACCTGCTGCACTTTTCCAGCAACACATTTTTCAGCTCTGATCTCACTTTCTCCTACCGGTCAGTCTTCCCTCCCACGTATCTGCTCCACCCTTTTCTCCGACCAATCACCTTCACCCCACTTCCATCTACCTATCGTATTCCTGGCTACCTTCCCCGTAGCACCACCCCCCTCCCATTTATCTCCCAATCCCCTTGGCCCACAAGCCTCATTCCCAATGAAGAGCTTATGCTTAAAACGTCGATTCTCCTGCTCCTCGGATGCTGCCTGACCTGCTATGCTTTTTCAGCACTACATTCTCGACTCTGATCTCCAGCATCTGCAGTCCTCGCTTTCTCCTGATATTTAAAGTCATGCCATTTGATATGAAAAATGCACCAGCCACATTTCAAAGACTAACCAATAAGGTCATTTTCTGATTAGGGGAGAAAGTGAGGTCTGCAGACGCTGGAGATCAAAGCTGAAACTTTATTGCTGGAACAGCACAGCAGGTCAGGCATATATATTGATGACCTGGGGGGATTTTTAGTCACAAATGGAAGGAACATTTGCAACATTTACTGGAATTGTTCAATCGACTTTGGGAGGCAGTCTTAGTGACAAACCTGGCTAAGAGTAAATTTGCCAAAGCTCAAGTCACTTTCCTGGGCCATGTTATTGGACATGGACAAATGATCCCATGGAATGCAACAACAAAAGTTATTGGGGAGTTTTCCATACCAGTGACAAAAAAGGGCACTACTACGATACCTGCGACTACTGGGTTTTACCGGAAATTCATACCAAATTTCAGCTATGTGGCTCTAAAGAAAGGCACAAAGTTTCAGTGGATGGTGGTCTGTCAGAAGGCATCTGACAACCTGAAAGCTCTATTAACCACTGCCCCGGTATTAGCTACATCTAATTACGCAAAGCCATCGATGCTGTGCTCTTACAGGAAGACAGTGAGAAGATAGAAAGACCCTCCTATTTCTCCTGGAAACTGAACATTCATCTGCAGAAATACCTTACAGTTGAGAAGGAGACTCAAGAGCATGGTGTTGGCATTACAACATTTCAATGTTTATACTACCAGTAATGCATCTGAGACAATCGTAAACACTGATCATAACCCACTGACATTTGTGGAGAAATTTAAGGACAAACATGCCAGATTGTTTAGATGGAGCGTGTTGTCACAGCCATTCAATTTGACAATTGTGCATGTGGTAGGACGAAAAGTTGTGATTGCCAACGCATTGTCGAGACTTGGATGAGAAACAAAGATGTTCAGTGGTAGGAGTACAACAGATGGAAACAGAATGTAGGTGAAAGTAAGGACTGCAGACGCTGAAGATTACAGTAGAGTGTGTGGTGCTAGAAAAGCACAACAGTCAGGCAGCATCCGAGAAGCAGGAGAGTCGACGTTTCGGGCAAAAGCCCTTCATCAGAAATTAGGCTGGGAGCCTACGGGGTGGAAAGATAAAAGGGAAGAGGGGTGGGGCTGGGAGGGAGCTGAGAGTGCAATAGGTGGGGGCAGAGGTGGGGGTAATGGTGATAGGTCAGAGGGGAGGGTGGAGTGGGATAAGTGGAAAGGAAGATGGACAGGTGGGACAGGTCATGAGGGCGGTGTCCGATTTGGAAGATTGGAAGTGGGAAAAAGTGGGAGGAGAGGAGATGAGGAGGAAATTGGTGAAACCCACATTGATGCCATGGGGGTTGGAGAGTCCCGAGGCGGAAGATGAGGCATTCTTCCTCCAGCCGATGGAGGCGGCCCAGGACCTGCATGTACTTGGCAGAGCGGAAGGGGGAGTTGAGGTGTTTGGCCATGGAGCGGTGGGGTTGGTCGGTGTGGGTGTCCTTGAAATGTTCCCTGAAGCGCTCTGCGAGTAGACGTCCTGTCTCCCCAATGTAGGGAAGACCGCATCAGGAGCAACGGGATACAGTAAACAGAATGTAGTGGTGCATGTTTGCATGGTCATAGTTAATGCAATGTATATGTGTTGTAGTATACTAACAGTATAAGATTAAGGGGTTTTTAAACGAAGCCATCACTGGATCGTGTTAGTTCATTTGTTTTAAGGGTGGTGGTGTGACGATACTGCTTTTTTAACAAGGTTATGTTGTCATTGTTTTTTTTCAAGAGGGATCGTAAAGGCATAGTTTCTGATATGTCTGGAAATATCTAATTGAAAACACTTAGGTTTTTTTCATATAAAAAACACTTGTACAATGAAAGGAGAGTGGCCAATTCTCCCAGTTCAGGGATTTTCTTTTTAATTTAGTTTTATTTTTACGCTGCTGTTTAAAAGAAAGCTGCTGGGGGAAAGATTCCTTGATTCAAAAGATTTTCTGGCTGACTCTCTCCTAGAAGAATCTGTGCTTGATTTTACCTTTTTTGCCAAAGGGAGCATTTATGGGGTGTTGCAGGAAATTGTTCAGCTCTTTGTTAAGTTGCATTTTCAAATTGATTGGATTTTCATTAGATAGGTTGTTTTAAATTTGGTTTTATTTTGTTTGTGTTAAATAAATTCTGTTCTATTTAAAACTTGAGTGGTCGCTCCTGGAATATTCACCTCACATTTGCTTAAAACAAGTGGAAAGTTAGGTTCTGGGTACCTTAAAAAGTGTTTGAGGGGTCTGGCCTGGTCCATACCAATAACAAATGTCTGGCATGATCAAGACGTGAATGAGTTTCACTGTTAGACCAACTGAGATTAGAATAAAATCAGGAAATATTGATGATAATAGATGATCTTTGAGATGAATAATTAACTTTAAATAATATGTATTGTTAATTGACAATTGAGGCTATTGTTAGATACAATAGTGTAAACAAGCTTTGTAATTAATGCCATTAGCACCATTAAAACACAAGAGGCTGCACATTTACAATCTCCAAGAAAACAAAGACAATGCATACTATATCAAACTACAATGCAATCAAAATCAATTGTAGTCCAATGGGTGCTGCAATTGTTAATAGGTCACTAAATAAGAGCTTCATCTTGTCACAGATTTCCTAAAAACAACACACCAAAACCAAAACAACACATCAACACGTACAGCACTTGCTCATGAATTTTTAAACAATCTAAAAATATTCCACAGTTATGGAGTTATCACAAAATTTCCAATGGTCATTTGACTCACTATATAGCCACAGAAAAACCTGCATCAGTACATGGTAAGCAATGGTTCCTTTGTGCACATTACATTGTGAATTGATTGTGAACAATTTCACAAGCCAGTATTTCTTACCTGGGCAGGTGCGGCCTATTCTCTGCCACCTCAGCTCAGCCTGGCTCTTGCTAATTGGCTGAATGACCTGAGAGTCAGCCCGAATGCGAGGATTGTACACCTGGGGCAAAGAGAAAAGATATTCAGGAAATAAAGTCTGAGAATGAGGACTGCACATTTTCAACACATTTCCCAAATCTCATTTTGACAGATTTAGCAAGTTCATTAGTGGGGAGAAAGGTAGCCAAAAGTCCAGAAAGCAGGCATTTTCTGATACAAAATTTAATAGATTTTAATTTTTTGCCAAACTCTAAGAAGCAGCAATATTTTAATTAATCATCAACCTACTCTTGAATTTAATGTGTGATGACCCATGTGCATTTGGGGAAAAATAAATACATTTTATGTTGAAGTTGATCATCTGTTTAAGTAGATTTCTCTAAAGAGGATTTCTTGTACAGAAACTGACTTCCATTTGATCACATAACTTGGTTAAGGGATAAACAAAAATAAAGTTCACAGTGTTAATTGAGGAGAAAGTGACAGCAAAGCATTTTGGAGGCAGTTCTAGTATCAAGCAGGGTTTAATTTAAAACAATTTAGCAGCAGAGTGAGGGAACATTGTGCTTTTCTTCATTAGGCGCTATATAAAAAGGTTTATACTTCTTGTTGACTGATAGAATAAAAATGATCGTAGAGTTGAATGTCTGAGACAGCTAAGCTTATTGAGAGGGTGGGAGTGATAAGTTGATTGACACAGTGAGAGAAGAGACAGACATTAGATTAGATTACTTTACAGTGTGGAAACAGGCCCTTCGGCCCAACAAGTCCACACCGACCCGCCGAAGCGCAACCCACCCATAACCCTACATTTACCCCTTACCTAACACTACGGACAATTTAGCATGGCCAATACACCTGACCTGCACATCTTTGGACTGTGGGAGGAAACCGGAGCACCCGGAGGAAACCCACGCAGACACGGGGAGAATGTGCAAACTCCACACAGTCAGTCGCCTGAGGCGGGAATTGAACCCGGGTCTCTGGCGCTGGGAGGCAGCAGTGCTAACCACTGTGCCACATACAGACCGAGACACACAGACAGATTTGAGATTAGTTAAATTCTAAGAAATTTCTCCCCCAAAATGCAACCATGAAGTTTATTTTTTTTAAAGCATGATTATAGAGGCACAGTCAATCCCAGTATTTCAGAACAAATTAAGTCATAACTTAAGCAATTTTTTTTTAAGTAGGAACAAAATGGTAGCAAAATACTTTATTTGAATTTAATTTATACTAACTGCCTTAACAATATACTATTACTTTAAATAATGCATGCCATAATCAGAGCATGGGTTTCAAGAACTGTTCAGTGATACAGTCACAACAATTGAAATGGTGGATTTACGAATAACAACTTGCATTCATACTGAATGTTAAAGTTAATTAACCTTCCAGCACACAAATGAAAATACCAAACATTTCCTTCATTTTTGTTTTCAGGACCTCAATAACACTGACAGAACACATTTGTTGTTCATAAGACTAAATATCAATAGGAGGAATTAAGTCAATCACACAATATAGATGTAGTACAGTCGAGTACAAGTCTTGCATATTTCCTTCTTTAAAGATAATCCATTCTATATTCTTGTAGCTACTCTTACTAGATCTGCTGTCATGGTATGTTAAACTCATCTGTTTGGTGCCATCCTTGATGATCCTCTGCCTCTCATTTGTGATGTGTCATCCACCCACCCCTAGGTAAAAACCGTTTTCTGCTGCCCTCCACTTTGCCCTCTAGAAGACAGCCATGCAGCATTTTAGCTCTGATCAAATGGCTGAATTATTGACATTTTCTTGTCCAGACCTAATTTTTATCCTGTAAGTACATCTGACTTTGAGTATTTCGTCCATGTATTGACCGAGTAATTTTGGCAACAGCCCACAGCATACTCCTCTCTTTACCCGAAATATATCTGATTGGACATTTTCTAGTCTGATGTTGAGTTTGATCTTTAGACAAATCCCATCTTTACTGGTGATGTCACAGTTAAACAGCACATGTATCAGCTATTGGTGTTAAGCAGAAATTAAATGCCTTAACATGGTCTATGTAGCAATGCCCTTCTTTACTTCTATATATTTATAGAAAATTCTTCTTGGGTAAAATACTCTCTCAATAAGAGATTTGCAAGATTATGGGGAAAAACATCAGTAATGGAACTTTAGAGCACTTTCAGTCAGTCAACATATAGGCATGATACGCTGAATTGTTCTTCCTGAGCTGAATCACTGTGATTTCAAAAATGCATTAAGTTCTTTTCCATAATATGCCACTGTAGATATTTACTTACAATCACAGCCTAGGACTATACCTCTTCCCACCCCCTGTATTCCCAATTCCTCTGCCTCCGCCGTATCTGCTCCCAGGAGGACCAGTTCCACCATAGAACACACCAGATGGCCTCCTTCTTTAGAGACTGCAATTTCCCTTCCCACGTGGTTAAAGATGCCCTCCAGCGCATCTCGTCCACATCCCGCACCTCCGCCCTCAGACCCCATCGCTCCAACCGCAACAAGGACAGAACACCCCTGGTGCTCACCT
>NC_057710.1:14291578-14335083 GCF_004010195.1 Chiloscyllium plagiosum
AATCCATCGAACTCAGCACCGCCTTCCTAACCTGCAATCTTCTTCCCGACCTCTCCGCCCCCACCCCTGTCTGACCTATCACCCTCACCTTGACCTCTTTCCACCTATCACATTTCCGACGCCCCTCCCCCAAGTCCCTCCTCCCTATCTTTTATCTTAGCCTGCTGGACAAACTTTCCTCATTCCTGAAGAAGGGCTAATGCCCGAAACGTCGATTCTCCTGTTCCCTAGATGCTGCCTGACCTGCTGCGCTTTTCCAGCAACACATTACCAGCTCTGATCTCCAGCATCTGCAGACCTCACTTTCTCCCTAATAACATCTCTGGACAGGCTGATGAGAAAATGTGCATCAAATGAATTCATAACATGATGTGAACAGCACCAGCTACAGGCAACAGTCATGCACTGTAAACCCTGCTATTACTTAAGGAAGCACACCAGAAGGCTCAGTCTTTTTCTTCCTGCTTTCGATGCAATTCCCTTTCAGATTCTGAAGTGAGTGACTGGCTATGTATGTCATGCCTTGCAGAAGAATGCAGAGAATCATTAACAGTGTCAGTCAAAACAGGAAAATATAGTGTCTTTTGATTCAACAGTCCACTTAGACTGTGTGGAAATGTTTGTGGATTTATAATGACACCAATTTCCATGGTACAGAAAGTTTCTATTATAACAAGCTAGTTGACTATATTTAGAGCACTGAATAGTTTAAGTCTCTTTGTCTAATAGAGACATTAGAGACAGTCCTGATAAAAGGGATTTTCTGAGGAGGAGGTGAGTAGTTTGTGTCTGTACTCAATGAAGCATAGAGGACTTCTTAATTAATATATAAAAGGTTCTTAACAGACTTGAGGGAGTAGATGCGGCCAAGTTGTTTCCCTTGGAGGAAGAGTCGAGGATTAGAAGGCATAATCTCAGTTAGGATTGTCCATTTAAGACAAAGGAAGATTTTATGTTCTCAAATAGGCAGTCAAGCTGTGAAATTCTGGGACAGAGATTCTTAATCGGTAAGGGAATCAAGGGTTCTAAGGATGAGGCAAAATAGAGTGGAGCATTAACAGATCAGCCATGATCTTACTGAGTGGCAGAACAGACTTGACAGGCCAAATGGTCTAGGGTCATATGGAACAGAAACATACTCAAATGCAATAAAACTGCACTATGCATTCAATAAGGAACATTGCTGCATATATCCTCTAAATTAGAAGGATTATTTTAAATCTGATTTTAATTTCACTTTAACATTAAAGCTGAATATACATTTATAATGTTGAATAAAACAGATGAAATAATTATAAATCAATACTGAACATCAAAATAAAACAAACATCAAGATAAAAACTGCGTAGTTGTTACAGCAGCTCCAAGCCACCAATTATGGCGCAACCAACACTTGAAAATAAACGATCTGGTCACGTTTGCAAGACCTGCTGGTCTGTTTTCTACATTACCATAGTAACCATACTTTAAACAAAGCTCACAGCTGTAAGGCACTCATTAAAAGGTTGAGAATAAAAAAAACTGCCATTAAATTAAAGGTCCTGTTTGTTTCCTGAACAGTAAAGCCAGACGCCACAAGCTCAATGCTGGCCTGGTTGAGATGTGAAACTGGATTCTATAAAATCAAGCGGCTGGCAACAGAAAAAAAACAACTTGAGCAGATTGTAAGGCCACTGAAGAAAGAGGTAACTGGTGCCTTTGGGGTTTACGTTTGAGATTTGGGTACCACCCAAGGAAATGACTTTGCTCCACTTAGAGATAGCTGCAACAACTAGAATGCAAGCATGTGAAAGTGAATTAAGACAACCAATCCTTGCCAATATCAACTGGGTTCTCTCTCTACTGTGTTAGCATGTAGGAATCAAGTAATGCTGTTGAAATCCTCAGATTCCACATCATTCAAAAAAGTTTACTGATCACATAATGGCAAGTGGCAATGGGTTTCCAAAAAATTGACACACATACAGTAAAGTGTGCAATATTACCATTCAAAGGACTATGTCCATGCTACACACAAGAAATACATCTTTGCTAGTAAGAAGTGCAGTTATAAATGAAGTGCAGTTCCAAAAGTATTAAAATATAGAATAGTAGAGCACAGGAACAGGCCCTTTGACCCACCGTGTCTGTATGGACCATGATGCTATTCTGAACTACTGCTATCTAGCTGCACATGGCCCTGATCCATCTATTTCCTGCCTGTTAAGTGTCTGCCTAAATGCTTTTGAAAAACTTTGCTGTTGCATTTGCTTCTACCAGATCCCCTTTAAACTTGCCTCCCTCACCTTAAACCTATGCATGGCATTTCCACCCTGGGAAGGAGACTCAACTTTACACGTGCTTCCCAATTTTATCCATTTCTATCAGGTCACCTGTCAGCCTCCAATGCTGTAGCGAAAACAACATAAGTTCTGAACAAATATGTTCAAACATCTACTTTGAACAAATGTGGACAACCTTAAAATTAGATTTCCCAGTTCTTAAAGGCACTTCAGGGTAAGGTAGCTAAGTAGCTCAGGCAAAAACGAATAGAAGGTTTAAGCTGATAGAGTTGGATCAACTAAGGTGGGAGGAGGCTCATGGGAAAGGTGAATGTCAGTAGGGCTGAATTGTTGGGAAAATTCTATATCATTCAATTTAATTTTTGAGCTTAGCCCTTCTATGAAGCAACTGGCACTCAGTTTACAATCTAAATGGTGAAAGTTACACTGATTAAAAAAAAAGCTCAGGATTACTGTTCATTGTTGATGATAAAAACAATGACTGCAGATGCTGGAAACCAGATTCTGGATCTGTGGTGCTGGAAGAGCACAGCAATTCAGGCAGCATCCGAGGACAGGCAAAATCGACGTTTCGGGCAAAAGCCCTTCATCAGGAATAAAGGCAGAGAAACTGAAGCGTGGAGAGATAAGCTAGAGGAGGGTGGGGGTGGGGAGAGAGTAGCATAGAGTAAGAGCTTCAGGGCTGAGAAAATGACCTGGGAGTTGCAGTGGGAGAGAGACTCCCTGAGATTCTTGTAGAGAGAGGAGGAAAACTTCTTCAAGGCAGGCATCCTTGCATGAGGATTCGCAGTAGGGTTAAAATCAATGTTCATTGTTGATGCTGAGTAGAGCGAGTTGCTTAGGAATTGCGCATATCATATTTCAACTTGCACAGAGGAAATAATTTTACCTAGCCACCTGGCAGAACTTCTGATGGGTTGGGATGGAATCGGATACTTATTTTTCCAATGAACATGAATATGAAGCCAAACATAAAGTGGGTAGTGGACCCTACTGATCAGATTCCTGCATGACAGGTAAGGTGGGAATGAACTTGCAAACATTTACTTCCTGTTACTCATGTGCTACCTTGGCCAGCACAAATAAGACGACTTGAAGGGTAGGGAAAAAAATGTCTCAAATCAGAAAGGACAGAACAGCAAATGCAAATTTGTGGGAATAACCAAAAAGATTGATGACAGGAAGGTGGTAGATGCTGCCTACATGAAGGTTTGTAAGGCGTTTGATAATGGTAGATTAATTAGTAAAGTTAGCTCACATGGGATTCAGGGAGAGCTTTCCAACTGGACACCTGTGACCAATGGTGTTCCGCAGGGATCAGGACTGGGTCCAATGTTGTTTATCATTTATATATAAATAATTTGGATGAAAATTTAGGAGACGTGGTTAGTAAGTTTGCAGATGACAACAAAATGGGTGGTGTAGTGCACAGTGAAGGTTATCTAAGATTAAAACCTGATCTTGATCAATTGGGTCAATCAGCCAAAGAGTGGCAGATGAGGTTTAATTTGGATAAATATGAGCTGCTGCACTTTCATACAACAAAGAAGAGTGGCAGACTTATACAATTAATGGTCAGGCCCTGGGTAGTGTTGGAGAAGAGACCTAGGGGTTCAGGTACATAATTCTTCGAAATTTGCTTCACAGGTAGAGAGGGTGGTTGAGGCAGAGTTTAGGATGCTTGCCTTCATTGCTCAGATCATTGAGTATAGGAGTTGGGACGTCATGTTGACGTTGTACAGGACACTGGTGAGGTCTCTTCTGGAGTACTGTGTACTGTTGTCCTGCTGTAGGAAGGATATTATTAAATTGCAGAGGATTCAGAAAAGGTTTACCACAACACTGTCAGGAATGGAAGATTTGAGCTGTAAACATAGGCTGGGACTTCTTTCACTGGAGTATCAGATACTGAGGAGGTGACCTTATAGGAGGTTTATGAAACCATGAGGGGCATAGAAAAGATCAAGGGTCTTTTCTATAGGGTTGGGGAGTTCAAAACTAGGGGGCACATTTTTAAGGTGAGAGGAGAGAGATTTAGAAGAACCAGAGGGGATTTTTTTTTTAAAAACACATGTACACAGTGGCTCTTATTTAGAATGTAGTGTCAGAAGAAATGGTGAATGCAGTGCAGTTACAACATTTAAAAGACATTGGATCGGTACATGATTAGGAAAGATGTGGTGGGATTTGGGCAAAGCGCAAGAGGGTCTAGTTTGCTTTGGGAACATGGTTGGCGTGGCCGAGTTGAACCGAAGGGTCTGTTTTCATGTCGTATGACTCCAAAAGTAGAAGTGCCTTCTTTTGAAGCAAATAACAACCTGGAATAGAAACATCATTGTTAATAGCAAAAATTGCACTTAAAAGTGTAGAGTTCACTTACATTTTTCAGTTCCAGTCCAGAATCTATTACATAAGTGACATCAATATTAAATGATGAATCTGCTATTGAGTTTGTGATGATAACCTTCCTCCGGTAATTCTTGTAAGTCTGATTGCAATTTTCATAAATTCTTTGGAAATTGTTTCCGACACCTGAATGTAAGGGAATGGGAATGAGCTCACCCAACTGAGACCCAAGAGCACCCCCTTCTGTCCGTATCATTTGACAGCAGTCTGCTATTTCCTGCAAAACAAGAGATGTCAGTGTACAGAAATTATGCCATTTTCTTGTTTGTCATCAGGAAACAAACACCTAGTTTAAGCAAATTAAAGCAAAAAAAAATTCACTCAATTTCAGCAACCAGTTGGTGACATACACCATCACTATTCCTTAGTATGATTCAACCAAATATTACAATTTGAAGGAAGAATGAGGAACAGAATGTAAATTATGTGGCACATTATTAAAGCAGGTGCAGAAAGAGGGGACCTGGGTTTCACATATACAAATCTTTGAAGGTGACAAAGCCTCCTTAGACAGCTGTTGAAAACATGCACAGGATCATTGGCTTTGTGAATAGATGCCTCCAGAGAGTAAGGGGTGTGCATGGCACATAGTGGTCAGTTGGTGTGTCACCTCTTGCTTCCAGATCTCACCACTACCAAAGCAATGTAATTTGAGAAGAAAGCTAAGAAAATAAGCCTCTCTTACAAGCACATAGCCTCTTCATCAGCAAGCCTCGTATTGTTCCTCCCAGTGGCCACAGACATAAATTGAGTACACCACTGATTCAGGCTAAATTATAGAGAGTCTGATATCTTAGATGAGACAGTGGCTGAAGGAGTAAGATCTTTGAGAAAATCTGAAGATGATCCCTATAGGAAATAACCTACCCTCTCAGAGGCAGCTTTCTGCTAACTCTTGCAGAGCCGGCATCAAAAAGGGCTGGTTTCATTGTTCTCATTGTGGTATTGCTAGTACTGCCCAAAGGGGATCCTGATACTTGGGCCAAAGAAAGGGGCTCCAGCTCATAGATCAGTTCTGAGTGTTCAAGGACTTTTAACTGGCAATAAACATCACAAAGAGTCGGATGCAGAAACTCTATGAACACCAACAGGCTTACGGTGGGTGTTTGTGACATCTTCACTTCACTTAAATCAATAGTTCCCAGCTATCCGTCAAAAATCAGCACCTGGATTGCCAAGGCTGCACTTATTGTGCCAAAGCTGAGAAATCATATCAACCAGCAACAAACTAATTAAAAAGCTCACATGCACCAGGTTTATGTTCTCAGCACCCATCTCTAGAGCAACAGTGAATGTTAGGCAAGTCAAGGAAAACAGCTGAACACTTCCACTTCTGTTGCATCAGACAAATTCTTGGCATCTCCTGGCAAGACCACAAAATAAATAATGGATGCACGTTAGAGGGCAGAGATCCCCGGGTAGGCCTTTGAGTCAGCAATGACTATTTGTTGGATCATGTGAATCAAACAGACGCTAGGCACATCCCCAAATACATGCTCTATGGTGCGCCGGCTACAGGCAGAGATGAACAGATTGCCCACTACTGCCATATCAAGATGTCACAGAATTATTACTAGGCAGGAGGCGGCTATTCAGTCCATTGGATCTGCACTGGCTCTTGGAGCATGATTCGATGCTGATTTCCTGATTATCCTGTAACCATCTATGTAGTTATTAAAAATGAATGTCTGAAATGAACCTGATCTATCACAATTCCAGGAAATGCATACCAGACCCTAACCAGTAGAGACATTGAGAAGATTTCTCAGCTGGCATTTGGTTTTGCTGCAAAACACTTTCCGCCTGGTTCTCAGTTCTGTTATGAGTAAGGACAGTCTTGCTTTATCCCAACCATTCAACGACTTTGAAAACTTCTATTAAATCACATCTTAGGCTTCTACTCTACACGGAAAACAGTCTGAACTTCTCCAATCTACATTCACAATTGAAGTTTCTCATCTCTGGAATTATTTTCATAAACATCTTCTGCATTCCCTCCAGTCCTTCCTGAAGAATGGCACCCAGAACTGCACACAATATTCCAAATGATCTAACTAATGTTCTATGTAAGTTCATCATAAGCTCCCTGCTCTTGTACTCTGTGCTCCTATTAATGAAGCCAAGAATATTATAAAGTTAAAAATCACACAACACCAGGTTATAGTCCAACAGGTTTAATTGGAAGCACACTAGCTTTCGGAGCACAATCACCTGATGAAGGAGCGTCGCTCCGAAAGCTAGTGTGCTTCCAATTAAACCTGTTGGACTATAACCTGGTGCTGTGTGATTTTTAACTTTGTACACCCAAGTCCAACACCGGCATCTCCGAATCGAGAATATTATATACTTTATGAACAGCCCCAACTAAAGATTTCTGCATGTACTCAGGTCTCTTTGCTGCTGCACACTCTTTACAATATTACAACAAGGTCTTAAGTTTGCAGTGAGTGGAGTTGACACCTGGAAATCCTTGCTGCTGACTGACAACAGATAAAATGCCTGGAGACCAGCAGTCTGCAAGGGTGTGGTAAACGCACAAAACAAACAATGGGACTAGAGAAAGCAAAGCTTGCCAGAGTATAACACCATTAGTTAACTTCAAGCTGACACTAGTCATCTATGCCAGCTGAGGAAAAGACAGCCACTCATGAATCAGCCGTTAGACCCACTATTGGTAATTCCAACATGGCTGCAGTCTATGGTCTCCCAAAGCACACAGATTCCACCACATTGCGGAAAAAAAAGCCATAAAGCTGTGCTAAACTCTTAAGATCACTGGCTAATCTCTGCAACATTAAATTCTGGATGGCAGATGAATAAAAATGTTGTGGTCTTGGATAGGGTTCAGGAGAGGGGCGGAGAATTGCACAAGGGGTGAGGGACTTCTGTTATGTGGAGATACTGGAAATGAAATGGTGGCACAGTGGTTCAATGGTTAGCACTGCTGCCTCACAATGCCAAGGACCCAGGTTTGATTTCAACCTCAGGTGACTGTGTGGAGTTTGCACATTCTCCTGGTGTTTGCTTGGGTTTCCTCCAGCTGCTCTGCTGTCCTCATATAGACCAAAGATGGAACTGGCCATGTTAAATTGCCCATAGTGTCCAGAAATGTGCAATGGATTAGTCATGGGAAATGCAGGGTTACGGGGTAAGGAAGAGGGTTGGGTCAGTGTAGACATGATGAGCTGAACAGCCTGCTTCTATTCTTTCAGGATTCGATGATTCTACTCATCCTACTCAAATGTTATGGTGGGAACTTATGGAGACATAGAGTTATGATAAATTTTGGAAAATAGATGGGTAGAAAGTATTTCCATTGGTAGGATAGTTGGCAACGAGTTGACAGATTTCCTACCTGTACCTCTTGCTCACCTGGATTTGGAAAGTGCTGAAACCAGATGGACCATTGTACATGGACTAAGGCTCCAGAAGTGACAATTGCAGAAACAGCCCTGTTGACCCTGTAAAGTCCTTCTCATGGAATCTTCCAGACAATGTCCCAGACACTACCATCACCATCCCTGGATGTGCCCGGTCGTGCTAGGACAGGTGGAGCAGAGGCAACTGCAAAATGGCATTTGGTTGAAATAGCCACGGAGTCTCACAGTATCAGGTCAAACCTGGGCAAGGAAGCCTCCTGCCAATTACCATGTACTGTCCCCACTCTGCTTCAGCTGATAAATCAGTGGTTCTTCCATGTTGCAAACTGCTCAGAAGGAGCAAAGAGTGCCAATGACACAGAAAATTTCTTCAGTTGACCACAGTATTCAGGATGGGGGACTGTAATGTCCATTGCCAATAGTGCTTCGGTATGCACAAGCACGAAAGGGTGGCCAAAGCCTAAAGGACGTAGCTATCAGACCGTACTCTGGCTGGTGGTGAGGGAACCAACAGGTAAAAACATACCTTGAACTCATCTTCACTAATCTGACTGCCAGTGATGCATTGCCCACAACAGTATTGATTAGAGTGACCACAGCACAGTCCTTATCGAGACAGTCTTCACAATAAGGATGTCCTTCATTGTGTTACCATCACTGTGGGGCTGACATCGATCTAGCAACTGAAGACTGGCCACAGTGCCTCATGAATGCCCATCACCATTTTGAGATTGCTCCTTCAAAACAACCTACAACTCTACTCATTGTACCATCATCAAATATACCTAAAAATGAGGTGTCAACAGCATGGAACAACAAAACGGGCTACCTGCATGCGAAACCGGGCCATGTAATTCCACAAACAGCATATCTGATCTAAACCCTGCAGTGATGTCACATCCAGTCATGAATGGTGGTGGATAATTAAACAACTCGCTGGAGAAAAAGGTAGCCCCACAGCTATCTCCATCCTCAATAATAGGGGAGCCCAAAACACATGAATGCAAATCCTCAGTCAGAAGTGCAGAGTGAAAAATCCATTTTGGTCTTCGCCTGAGGTCCAAAGCATCTTAGTGTAACATAAAGTGAATCAAACTGACTGATCTAAGAGGAAGCTGAAGGTACGACAAATGACAAAGGCCTGGCAATGTTCTTACAATAATATTGAAGAGCTGTGCTCCAGCACATGTCACTTCCCAGCCAGATGTTCCAGCCTTGCTTTAAACTTGGGACAAAAGCACTGAATTCCATAGGCAAGGTGGGTGTGACTGCACTCGATTGGACAGGATGACATAAAGGAACCCTAGCAAAACTGGAATAAATGGGAATCAGATGCAAAGCTCCACGGGGATTGTGCAATGGTTACTCCTTCTGATAGTATAATGAACAGACACAAGTTCCCATAACCCGGCACATTGTTGCTATTTAATGCCCTCTTGAATGACTCAATTGAACCGTCTCCACATTTCTAGGAAGTACATTCCAGATACTGAACACTTACTACATGAAACAGTTTATTTATCTTTTATTTGGCATTTGTATTTTTTGCAAAACACTAAAACTGTACCCTCTGGTCCTACAATCTCTTTTATAAATGAGGATAGCTTCATTCTATCCAAATCCCTCATAATTCTGAAAATGTCTATCAAAACTTCTTCTTAGTCTTCTCCTTTCCAACTTCTCCAATATATCTTCACAATTCAAATGTGTCTTCCCTGGAATGATTTCCAAATCTCTTCCACATGCTTGACAATGTTCCAGACCCCACCATCACACCCCTGGTTATTTACTGTCTCACTGGTAGGGCATGCCAGTAAAGGTGTTGGCATAGGGCATACAGTCAGGAGGGAGTTGCCCTGGGAATTCTAAACATTACCTCCAGATCCTATGAAGCTGCACAGCATTTGGTGAAACATGGGTAAGGAAATCTTCTGCTGATTAACATGTACTGCCCTCCCTCCATTCATGACCCTGTGCTCCTTATGTTGAACAACAGTTGGAGGAAGCACTAAGAGTGGCAGGGGAACAAAACGTAATCTGGGTGGGGACTTCAATGTCCACCAAAAATGGCTAGGCAGCAACACTACTGACAGAACTGGTCAGGTTCTACAGGACATAGCTGCTAGGTTGGGTCTGTGCCAGGGAGCGAGTGAACAAACAGAAGGAATAAATATACTTAGAACTCACTTTCACCGATTTGCCTGCCACTATAACTCATCGTCCGATGCATTTAAGGTCAGAAGCGGGGATGTTTGCATCTGTAAGAGTGACCACTTTATCGCTGTTGTGGAGACAAAGTCCTATCTTCTCATTGGGAATACCCTCCATCGCATGGTGTGGCACTATCTCGCAGCTCAAGACTGGGCACCCATGAGGTGCTGTAGACCATGAGCTGAAGAATTGTACTGCAGCACGATCCGTAACCTCTTTCTCAGCAAATAATCCACTCAAACATAACCATCAAGCCAAGGGATCAACAGAGAGAGCAGGATGGCATGCCAGGAGCAGCCCAGGCATATCTGAAAAAGGTGGTGTCAACCTGGTGAAGCCACCAAACAGGACTACTAGCTGCTTATACTGTTTGGCATTCAAGTGATGGTCAGAGCTAAGCGATCTCACAACCAAATGATTAGATCTAAGCTCTGTAGTCTTGCAACAGTTGGGAGTGTGGTGAACAGTGAAACAACTCACTGGAAGAAGGATACTCCATAAATATGCCCATCCTCAATGATGGAAGAGCCTGACAAAGTACAAAAGAAAAATCTGGAATTAAGAGTCGAATGATGACACTGAATCCACTGTCAATTATCAGGAAAAACCCATCTGGTTCACTAATGTCTTTCAGGGAAGGAAACTGCTGTCATTACCTGGCCTGGCCTACATGTAACTCCAGATCCACAGCAATGTGATTGACTCTTGACTATCTCTGGACAATTAGGGATGGGCAATAAATGCTGGCCAAGCCAGTGATGCCCTCAGCCAGTGAGTAAATAAAACAAAATTAAGATTGAAGTACTCACAACAATCTTCAGCTGGAATCAAAGGGAATTGGGATGAAACCTCTCGACTGATTGGAGTCTTACCTGACACACAAAGATGGTTATGATTGTTGGAAGTCAGTCATCCCTGGAGGAATTCCTCAGGGCAATGTCCTACCATCTTCAGCTGTTTCAATGACCTTCCCTCCCTCATAAGGTCAGAAGTGAGAATGTTTGCTGATAATTGCACAATTTTCAATATCATTTGCAATTCCCCAGATACTGAAGTAAACCATGTCCAAATCCAACAAGACCTAGATAATATCCAGGCTTAGGCTGAAAGATGTGAGTAACATTCATGCCACACAAATGCCAAGCAATGGCCAATCCAATAAGAGATTATCCATCCACTGCACTTTGACAATTAATTGCATTACCATCACTAAACTCCCACTATCAATATCTTGGGGCTTACTACTGACCAAAGAGATTTTGGAATTCAGGTGCAGAATCTTTAAAATGCCACAAACAGGTGCAGAAAATAATCAAGATCCATTGGAATGTTGGCCTTTATATCTCGGAGGACTAGAGCACAAGGATGAAGAAGCTATGCTACAATTATCCAAAACCCTGGTTAAATCCACTTAAAAGTATTGAGAGTAGATGGGTACAACACCTTAGAAAGAACATATTGACCTTGGAGAGAGTACAATATAGGTGTGTAAGAATGATACCTGGACATCAGGGGTAAAGCTATGAGGAACGATTATACAAGTTAGGCCTGCTTTCACTAGATTTTAGAATGTTAAGCGAAGATCTGATTGAAGTCTTCAAAATATTAACAAGCAAAGACAAGGTAATAAAAGGTGAATATTTCCACTGGTTGGGGATTCTAAAATTAGGGGTCATAAGCTGAGAATTAGGGTCAAGAAAGATGTTGGGAACCATTTCTGCACACAAACAGTGGTAATGTTTCGACTTCTCTTCTGCAAATTACATTGCATACTGGATCAGTTGTTAACTTTAAATCTAAGGTAGAAAGCCTTTTCTTAAGCAAAATTATTGGGGATATGGGCCAAAGGATAGTATATGGAGTTAGTCCAGAGATCAGCCATGATCTCACTGAATGATGGAAAAGACTCAAAATGGTGGAAAGGCCTACTCCTGTTCAAGGGAACACGACTACCTGGAAATTCTTTTTCAAGCCACTCACCATCTTGGCTTCCTGCTCCTTCACTGTTGCTGCCTCAAAATCCCAGAACTGCCTCCCTAGCAGCATTCTGGGGGTACCGATGGCGGATGGACAGCTGCAACAGTTCAAGGCATCAGCTCATCACTACCTTCTTAAGGGCAAATAGGAATGGACAAAAAAAAATGCAGGCCCAGCTAGCAACACCCATAAAGTGAATTTCAAAAAATGTTTAAAAAAAAACTTGCATTACACAATCAACATAACATATTATGGCTGTGACAAAAGTCATCACATGAAAATGAAGGACTAGACAAAGACTAGTAGGTCCATAAAGCCTGTTCCAAATTTATGACACCTGGAGTTTCATGACTAATTTGCATGGCAATAGTAAAACAGACACGTGGCACTGAATTCAAACAGAATTTGCAAGCAGCTGCACCAGGATGATGGACAAAACGGCCTCCTTCAGCACTCTTAAAAAAAATACCCCATCCCACATACTAAACATCTGTTAAAAATGCCATGTTTTCCTTGAAGTGCGTGGTATTTAATGCACGGTATTCAAAACTGTATTCACAATTTAAAGCAACCAACAGATGTGTGACGACATTGTTTTTACAAAGCAATTAAATTAGTTAAAAATTAATATTCATCTGCTGGCAATGGACTTTACCCCATTTTAGAAAAGATCTCCCTTATCGTCATCAACTCAAACATGAGAATTCTGCTGTGGAATAGTTGTTTAATGAGAATGAATCCCAACCAATGAACCCGAACATTAGGTTGCCAACTCTCTAAAAATTGAATATTGATCTTTCAACATTGCTGTGTTGCTTGAAATAGTGTAGTTTTCAATGTTTTTGTTCCTCTAAGTTTTTTTTAAAACTTTCTTTCAATACCTTTATTATTAAATCTAAAAATGTTGAAGGAGGCAACCATTTAACTGGATGAAGGCCTTCAACAAGACATCAAGTAGTGCATCCCACTGGAATTGGAAATAAAAATAAATATAAACCCAAAACAGGCAGACAGTCATTATGGACAAAGCAGTTAATTCTGGATGCATCTCTTGATAAACAGTGCAGACAATAGTAATTTACTGTTCATTCTATGAATGGACCAGCTGTCAGTGTGAGATGTGGAAAACACCTCAGATTTACCACATAAGCCATCAAAATGTTTTAAGCATACTATATCTGTATTATGAATGTAACTGACAATATGGTTTGCTTATGAAAAAAAAATTAAAAAGTGGAAACAACTTACACATCGAGAAATTGAACACAAGAATCAGAAGGAACAGACATAGCAGTCCCTTGAGCCCATTCATTCTTTTAACATCATAGCTGATCTTATTTCAGCCTCAACTACACTTTTCTGCCCACTCCCCATAACCTTTCAGCCCATTACTAATTAAGAAACTGTCTATCTTCTCCTAACAATTACTGAATTGCCTCGCATCCATCATACTTTCGAAGAAGAGAAGCCAGTGGAACTTTCTCCTGAATGGAAATTGAAGGATTGGTGGAACAAATTGACAGAAAAGGCCATTAAACTTGCTTCTGAAGTGCAATTGGAAGAGTTTCTGAAATACCAACATGGGGATATGGTGGGGAGTTAGGTTAGTGTTTTATTGTTGGAAGCAAAAATCTTTCCTTCCTATTCCTCTTGTCAGCTGTCATGTTGCAGCAGCAATGATGGATTTAGTGAATGACATGTTACTCCACTCGAGCTCAACACAGCAATTTAAAATGTGCAAATATTGGCTCTCCTTGTTCAAATGGCAGCCTGTCAGCAATACAGCTTATTTAATGAGAGTAAAGGTTTGCATGGAAACATTTTTTAAAAGCTATTAAAATATTTTCTACTTTAATAAAAGCTATGCCCTCCTCTAAACAAACTATACTCAGTCCTAGTTATCTGATTTGCTATTCATGGATGTGCATTCCTGCAAGGTCAGCCCCAGACCCCATCTCAAACCATGGAATCCCTGCAGTGTGGAAGCAGGCCATTCCACCCAGTGTCTATACCAACACTCCAAAGAACATCCCACCCAGACCCACCGACCCTATCCCCGTAACCCCACATTTACCATGGCTAATCCAGCTAGCCTGCACTTCACTGGACACTATAGGCAATTTAGTATGACCAATCCATCTAGCCTGCACATCTTTAGACCGTGGGAGCACCCAGAAGAAACCAATGCAGACATAGGGAGAATGTTTGTGGAGTTTGCACAGTCACCAGAGAGTGACATCAAACCTGGGCTCCTGGTGCAGAGATGGAGAAGTGCTAACCTCTGAGCCACCGTGCTGCCCGAATTTCTTCATTAGCTCTTCAAAATCTCAGAACCCTCAAAACACAAATTTAAAATGTCTCATTTTGTGCCCCCGAAATTATGGCCTAGCTATTACCAATTTAAATTGAAAATTGCCAAATAATTTGATGTATTGCACTTGAAGTGAATCGCTATGACTTGTAGATTATAAAAGTCAGAACAGCCATGATGATTATGGTTTCTTTGAATCAAATCTTAGAAATAACATGTATTATTGTGGGAGCCAGGGGCATATGTCATGAACTAGCAATCCAGATCTCTATGCTCATGTTCTCAGGATATTGATTCAAATCACACTATGGAAATGGTGAAACTTAAATTCAATAACAATCTGGAATTAAAATCTAGCCTAAATGACAACCACATAATTCCTGATCGTTGTAAAAGCCCATCTGGTTCACTGCCCAAGGAAGGAAATTGGCCATCCTTACTTGCTCCAATTTACATGTGACTGCACAAGCATAACAATGCAGTTGATCCATCTCAGCCACTCTCTGACATCCTCAGCATCACAAATGCTAATCTTCAACTAATTCATTTCACTCTGCCTTTTCCAAAGGCTTTGAACTATGCTGAAAAGATTTGAACCATCAAAGATGTTGCCATTAAAATGCCAAACTCTGGTGAGCAAGGTAAGATCTCACTGAATACAGTGAAAACTAGCCATTTGGATACAGAATTGACTCAAAGATAAAAGACAGAGAGAGGGTGGTGACGGAGGGTTGTTTTTCAGACTGGAGGCCTGTAACCAGTAGAGTGCCACGTGGATCAGTGCTGGGTTCACAACTTTTCATCATTTATTGAAATAATTTGGATGTGAGCATAAAGAGGTATAGTTCGTAAGTTTGCAGATGACACCAAAATTGGAGGTGCAGTGGACAGCAATGAAGTTTACTGTAGTACACAAGATCTTATCAGATGGGCTGAGAAGTGCAGATGGAGTTTAATTCAGATAAATGCGATGTGCTGTATTTTGGGAAAGCAAATCTTAGCCAGACTAATACACTTAATGGTAAGGTCCTTGGGAGTGTTGCTGAACAAAGAGATCTTGGAGTGCAGGTTCATAGCTGAAAACTAGCCATTTGGATACAGAATTGACTCAAAGATAAAAGACAGAGAGAGGGTGGTGACGGTCAGAATATTGAGTACATGATTTGGGAGGTCATGTTGCGGCTGTACAGGGCATTGGTTAGGGCACTGTTGGAATATTGCATGCAATTCTGGTCTCCTTCCTTTCGGAAAGATGTTGTGAAACTTGAGGGGGTTCAGAAAGATTTACAAGGATGTTGCCAGGGTTGGAGGATGAGCCATAGGGAGAGGCTGAACAGGCTGGGGCTGTTTTCCCTGAAGTGTCGGAGGCTGAGGGGTGACTTCTAGAAGTTTATAAAATCATGAGGGGCACAGATAGGATAAATAGACAAAGTATTTTCCCTGGGGTCAGGGAGTCCAGAACTAGACGGCATAGGTTTAGGGTGAGAGGGGAAAGATATAAAAGAGACCCAAGAGGCAACTTTTTCACGCAGAGGGTGGTACGTGTATGGAATGAGCTGCTAGAGGAAGTGATGGAGGAGAGTACAATTGCAACATTTAAGAGGCATCTGGATGGGTACACGAATAGGAAGGGTTTGGAGGGATATGGGCTAGGTGCTGGCAGGTGGGACTAGATTGGGCTGGGATATCTGGTCGGCATGGACGGGTTGGACCAAAAGGGTCTGTTCCCGTGCTGTACATCTCTATGACTATGATCATTTTTTTTGTTATCTCCAAGAAGTCTATGCCCCTATCATGTCTGAGTGTAACACAGAAAATGCTGCCATTTTCACAATACACTGTCCAATTTGTAATTTGCAATGGGAAAATGCAAAGCATGCATCTCCTACGAAGGAGAAATGAAAATATAGGCAAGACATTTGCAGTAATTGTCTCAAATTTCTTTTTGAAATTCAAAGCTACAATACCATAGTACAACATGAAGAGCACTTACTTAAAGCTCTGCAATATTACATGGCTCGGCTCCTGAGCTCCACTGTACTGCAAACAAGTCTCTCATCTGCAGACTCCACTATCCCCACTTCTCATGTTCTCTTTTATAACTTCTCATCCTCCACCGACCATCAGTGAACCATATAACCCCCACAGTGTGGAAGCAGGCCGTTCACCCCATTGAGTTCACATCAACCCTCCAAACAGGATCCCACCCAGGCCCACTCCCCTACCCTCAATCTGTAACCCTGCATTGCCAGTGGCTAATCCACATAACCTGCATATCCTTCGACTCTACTGGCCATGGCAAATTGCCCATCCACCTACCTTGTATATCTCTGAACAGTGGGAGGAAACTGGAACACTCAGAGGAAACCCAAGCAGACACGGGGAGAATGTGCAAACTCCACAGACAGTCGCCAGGGGTAGCATCGAACCCGGGTCCTTTGTGTTGTGAGGCAGCAGTGCTAACCCCAGAGCTGCCGTGCTGCCTCCAATTCCAACTTGTCCAAAACTACCAAGTCCCATTTGCTTACCACAGTTAATATTGTCAAACAAGTGATATTGGCTCCAAATCTGGAAATATTACGCTTGAAATCTTTAAAGCTTGCTCCACCTTATCTTCTCCAGGGGAAAGTGAGGTTTGCAGATGTTGGAGATCAGAGTCAAGAGTGTGGTGTGGGAAAAGCACAGCAGGTCAGCCAGCATCCAAGGAGCAGGAGAATCAACGTTTCGGACATAAGCCTCATTCCTGAAGAAGGGCTTATGCCCGAAACATTAATCTTCCTGCTCCTCGGATGCTGCCTGACCTGCTGTGCTTTTCAAGCACCACACTCTCCACCCTTCATCTTCTCCAACCCTATATGCTCCAATCTTTCTTGGTGACTCCAGCTTTCTCTGCATTCTCTAGCTTTCTACTGCCCAACATCATCCGAAATAGCTTGGGACATTGACTATTTTAACAGTGCCAAACAAAGCTAAATTGCTGTTGTTAACTTTCAAAACTCCCTGAATAGCTCTTATTTCCAGTTTTAAATATCTGCTTAAAATTCAACCAAGTTTTTGGTTACTCATCCTAAATCATGGATGGACACCTTCTTACAATGCCAGTTTTGGCAACACCTGAAAACTGCATTTCATATACAATGATAAATGCAAGTGAGGGGTATTGGGGGACAAATTTAACACTAAATAGCATCCAAAAAGCACTTTATAGAAAGATAAAAACAAGTTACATATGGAGATATTAGGTCTGGTGACTAAAAGCTTAAGTCAAACACATTTGCTTTAAACTAGGCCTTAAGGATTCACTACTGCCCCTCTAAAACAGCCTAGCAGCCCACTCAAGTCAAGGGTAATGAAAAAGACTTGGTACAGATGGGATGGCAAACTGTTTTATGAGTGAAAGTTTACTGGAGTGTGGAGAATGGGAGGATGGCCTGGAAAGTCAGGAAATTACAAAAGTATGGACAATGATCATTTTAAAGTTAAGGCAGAAACATTATTGCAGACGGCCAAGTAAGCAGTCTTTGCAATGGAAAGGGTGTTGGATTAGAAGCTCAGTTCAGAATCAGCTTTGAAAAGTGAAAGAGAGAAATAAAACGGTCAACTGTTTTTAGATGTTACAATAAAAAGAAACAGTTGCATACATGTCTTTAATCTAACTGCAATCTCAGTTTACCACAGCTGTTACACTTCCTGTGGTCAGACTTAGCAATTTTAAAATTTAATGCAACAATAATTGCTTTAAAACAAAACAATATGTTACTCCACTAGATGCAATTTTCTCTAATTGTGTTTATATCAGGCATCCACTCTCATTTGGAAATTGCTGTGTAAGTGCCAACAAATTCCAAGATAAACATCACCAGTTGTTGGAACAGTAATTAAAAATGCAAACTAGTCAACAGTAAATTTGAATTGTGTTCCTTTCAGCAAATGAAGTGGAAACTTGCTTATGTTGATTTTGAGTCATGACTAAATCTAATTGGTGTCTGCAAAGACCTGTTCTTGACTTTTAGATCAGGAGGATTGAGTTAGAGTTCATTTTGTTGCTCCATGCAGCACAAGTCACAAGTTCTTGTAGTATGGTGCAACACCAAATTGTCAACAAGCACACAACCAGCTGAGCTTGCATTGGTTTACAGGCAATTAAAAAAACAGACTTACTTGAGAATGAGTAATAAGTTGCAGATGCAGCCAGGTAGAACATTCAGCAATCAAAATGGCTGCTGAATAATGCAGCAGCAGCACTGGTGAGGACCTTAGAAATATACAGTGCAGAAAGAGAGAGTGTATTTTTGACCAATCATTGTCAATGCTGACTTTTTAATGATCGAACCCAAGCCAAATTCTTGCTTTCCCAACTAACGTCTCCCAAGCTTGCTGACTCCTATTCGTGACAGTACAGCCCATGTGTTGAATATCTTGTACCCATCTATATGGAGAACAGTTGAACTATGTAAGTATGCAACAGCAAGGAGAAAGTAGACTTCTTTAGTCAAAAAAACATTTTCTTAACTTTATTATCGAAAATATTTTCATCCATTGGGGCTTAGTTCTTGTACTTCTGCTAATGCTGCTATATACCTGGAGAATAATATTATCATCTAATTCTTCCCTTTCCCAGTCCCCATGTTTTTAGGCAAGTAGTTCCTTTGAGGGTATTGCGACCAAAAACCCCACAGCATTCCTGTACAGGCATCTCCTGATAATTTGTTAATCTTCTCATTCACTTATCATAGCTTTTGTCCAGACATTTCCATGTTCCTAAATTTTTAAAAAATTCATTCACAGGAGAGAGGAACACATGCTAGACCAGCATTTATTGCCTATTCTTCAATTGTCAAGTGGATAGTTAAGAGTTATCCACATTGCTGTGAACCTGGAGTCATATGTCGACCAGACCAGTAAGGATTACTCATGGATCCCTGATTTGGAGGTGCCGGTGTTGGACTGGGGTGTACAAAGTTAAAATCACAACACCAGGTTATAGTCCAACAGGTTTATTTGGAAGCACTAGCTTTCGGAGTGCTACTTCTTCATTAGGTGGTTGTGGAGTATAAGATCGTTGGACACAGAATTTATAGCAAAAGTTTACAGTGTAATGTAACTGAAATTATATATTGAAAAAGACCTAGATTGTTTGTTAAGTCTCTCACCTTTTAGAATAGGCTTGTTGGTTTCAGTTTTATTTGGGCCAACATGGCACCTGTTGTTAAAGTTCCCTTGAGAATATAACTTTAAGAAAGTTCTGGAATTTACATATGAAAGAACTGAAACCAACATGCCCATTCTAAAAGATGAGAGACTTAAACAATCCACGTCTTTTTCAATATATAATTTCAGTTACATCATACTGTAAACTTTTGCTCTAAATTCTGTGGTCCTATGATCTTATACTTCACAATCACCTGATGAAGCAGCAGCGCTCCAAATGCTAGTGCTTCCAAATAAACTTGTTGGACTATAACCTGTTGTTGTTTGATTTTTAACTTCATGGATCCCTAAAAGACACAAGTAAACCAGATGGGTTCTGACAATTGAGAATGGATCCTAGATCATCACTGGACGCTTAATTCTCAGTTTTTATTGAATTCAAATTCCATCACTTGCCATGGTCAGATTTGAACCCGAATCCCCAGAACACTACCTGAGTCGCGAGATTAACAGTCTCACGATGATTTTTTTTTCCATTTGCCATCTATCATCCTAGTAGTCACATAATGAAGTGGTTGGCCAATCGTACAAATCAATCTCTGATCTATCCCAAGACAGACCCAGATAGAAATGTGAGGAAAATTCCATTGGGATCCAAGGGCTAACAGTCACAATTTTGTTCCTAAGCACTTTTCGCAATATGTCTCAAATTGGTGTTAAACAAAATCCTGGTTATGATGCTCATTTTGTTTTACATTGCTGCCGTGAACTGCTTTGGAAAATGTTACGACATTAAAGGCATCATGCAAGTACTGTACTGGTTATAAAACAAAAGCTGACACTAGCAGTGAAGTCAGACCAAATGGTCAAAGAGGTCAGTTTTTAGGAAGCCTTTTAAAGGAGAGGGAGAAATGGAGAAGGAATTCCAGCTGAAGCCATATAATCAATTTTAGGCTGGGAATGCTCAATATATAAAAATCCAACAAATAAATCTGTGAAACTAAGTTAATACCCCATCCTGCTAGAGGTCCAGAAGTATTCTATACCTTCCAGTCAATTCTTTGAAAGGTATAGAAGAGTTGCCTTTCAAAGGTATAGAAGCTAAAAATCAAACAGGTTGAACAGGTTTATTTGGAAGCACTAGCCTAAAATAGTTATAATTTGTGTAGATAAAACTAAAAAAGGGCAAAAATAAGATAATAAGATTACAAGATAATACATGGCTTGGAAAGGGTGGTTGCTAGAAAATTGTTTCCGTTAGGTGAGGAGACTAATACCCGTGGACACAGCCTTAGAATTAGAGGGGGTAAATTCAGAACAGAAATGCGGAGACATTTCTTCAGCCAGAGAGTGGTGGGCCTGTGGAATTCATTGCCACAGAGTGCAGTGGAGGCTGGGACGCTAAATGTCTTCAAGGCAGAGATTGATAAATTCTTGATGTCACAAGGAATTAAGGGCTACGGGGAGAATGCGGGTAAGTGGAGTTGAAATGCCCATCAGCCATGATTGAATGGCGGAGTGGACTCGATGGGCCGAATGGCCTTACTTCGACTCCTGTGTCTTATGGTCTTAAAATCTATTTTGAACTATTGAAAGGTTTGTGGTACCAAAAGATAAGTGTGGAAACAACATCAAAATGATAAAAGAGCGTTTGTAGTGTAAAAAGTTGATGGAATCCAGCATGATGTATACTAGCTAGGTCCATCACATTCATAGACCATATCCAGGGCCATTTTGAATTCTTTAAACAAATACCAAGGGTTTTGAAATAAGGACACTTAAATCTGAAAGAGTTTCTTTATGTGGCAGTAGCTGAAACTGTATCAGCTTGAACAACAGCATCAGTTCAAAATATCAGTGGCACAATCATAAATCAAGTTTAATGCCAGAAGCAAACAAACATTCTCTTGGACTTTCAGGTGCAAGGATGTGAATGCACAATGAAAGTTAATGAAGTCAAAACCTTAGTCCTGTGCTGTCTGGAGAAGGAAGAAAACACAAACATCAGTCAGAGACCAAAATCCCTACATGCACTTCATGAGATTTTGGAAAATATTATCCTCTTCAAACTTCTACCCATCGAAAAGAAGAACTGACTGAATTTATACAAATCCAATTCGCCAAATCTAATATTTCTAGGACTGAGAAATTTGGAAAATCTAATTTAATGCAGGTACGTTTAACATGGGACCAAAATATATTTTCATAAATCAGTAATTCTAACAACCCAGTTATTGTCAAGATCAGTTACCCAGGCACTGAGCTGCAACAGAACTCTGTTGTGACAATTCCCAAAGCAGGCAAAGCTCAAAACCAAGTGCTGCAGGTTCATTTGTCTTATTAAATTTTGCCTCTAAGCTATCTGCATAAATTGACACTCAGCTGGAAGGAACTTTGCTTTACTAGATTATATCTTGCAAGTTCTTAACTACACAAGATAAGCAGAATTAGACCATTCGGCTCAGGTCCCTTTATCCTTAAACTTCAACCCCTGTTTCTGCACTTTCCACCATTGGGAATATTCTTCCTGCAGCTAACCTGTCAAGTCTTTTTCGAATTTTGCAGAGAAGACATTTTGGTAGGAAGAACACGACAGACATTAGGAGTACAACTTTAAAGGTAGTGCAGGAGCACAGGGACTTGGCATATGTGCACAGACCATTGAAAGTAACAATTTAGATGGAGAGAGCAGTTATCAAAACATACAGTATTCTACTAAGGGCACAGAGTACAAGGGCAATAAGATTGTGGTGAACTTGCATATAACACTTATTAGACCTCAGCCAGAGTCGTGTACATAGTTTCCGGTGATCTGATGGGAAGGATAGGACAGATGTGAATATATCAGAGTGCGCAGAAGAGGTTCACAAGAATGGCTCAAGAAACAAAAACTTAAATTACGAAGATAGACTGGACAGATTGGGACTGGTCTCCTTGGAGAACGGGCTGCTAAGAAGAGATCAGATAGAATTTATAAAAAATTATAAGGAAACTGAATAGAGGACATAGGGAAAAACTGTTGCTGCTCATAAAAGAATCGGGAATGACGGGGTGTAGATTTGAAGCGTTTTGCAAATGAAACTGCAAGGTGAGAAAAAATATTTTCAAACAGCAAATTGTTTGGGTCTGGAATACATTGCCTGGAAATGTGGTGGAGGCAGGTTCAAATGAGGTATTGAAGAGGGAAATGGAATGATTAAACAGAAACAGTGGGCCCAAATGTTTCCTCTTGTGGCACAACACTTGCTGTAATTCTCTATGGTCCAAGATTGTAACAGTAACCCGTAACAGCTGATTCCCATCTGATTCACAAATGCTCTTCAGGGAAGGACATCCGCCACATGGTAGCTTATAAATTGCCCAATGAAATGGTCCATCAAACCTCCCAGTTCAAGAGCAATTCAGAATTTGCAATGATTTCTAGTTTGCCAGCAATACCCACATTCAATTCTGAAGATCAGGCTGTGTTACGAAGTCAGTGCTCAACAGTAATTTTGCAGAGATGAATTTTTTTAAAAATGTAGCATATAAATCCAAAGCTTTAGTTGCTTTAATTGTGATATCTCATGGAAATACTGTACTGCAGGACAATTGCAAAGATTAGACATTTCTTGTCAATGTCACTGTTTAGTACACAAACATAGCAGAAAAGAGATACAGGAAAGTTATTTCTTTCTCCAGTCATAAATCTTTCGTATATCAATGCAAACTGGAGGAACACTGGGCGGCATGGTGGCTCAGTGGTTAGCACTGCTGCCTCACAGCACCAGGGTCCCGGGTTCGATTCCAGTCTTGGGCAACTGTCTGTTTGGAGTTTGCACATTTCCCTGTGTCTGCGTGGGTTTCCTCCAGATGCTCCGGTTTCCTCCCGTAGTCCAAAAGATGTGCTAAATTGCCCATTGCGTTAGGTGCATTAGTCAGAGGGAAATGGGTCTGAGAGAAAGTGAGGACTGCAGATGCTGGAAATCAGAGCTTAAAAATGTGTTGCTGGAAAAGTGCAGCAGGTCAGGCAGCATCAAAGGAGCAGGAGAATCGATGTTTCAGGCATAAGTCCTTCTTCAGGAAATGGGTCTGGGTGAGTTACTCTTCGGAGGGTCAGTGTGGACTTGTTGGGCCGAAGGGCCTTTTCCACACTGTAGGGAATCTAATCTAGAACAGCATCTCATCTTCCAACTCGGCACGTTACAGCCTGCTGGTCTCAACACTGAATTCAACAACTTCAGATATTTTTATTTCATTTTATTTAATTTATATATTTAATATTTTTTCCCCACTGTTCTGTACATCTTATTTCTTGATTGTCTTTCTCTTGCTCCCCACTCTCTCATCACCTTTCTCCTCTCCTCTTCCCCCTTTGCTATCCTTCTCCCAGTTTTCCATTTTGCCTCTGCTTCACCCATCCCCCACATATTTTGTCACACAGCACTGGCTTCTTTCTTGGTCATTCACAGCTCCTAATTTCCCTATAATCTCTCTCTGCACTGTCGTTATCACCTCTTTATTGTTACCTTTGCTTCTGGAGCCATGACGCGCCTTCTCTCAGCCGAGTATAAATACCTCCCTATTTCTCCCCTTTTTTAAAGCTTTGACAAAGGGTCAGTTAGACTCTAAACGTCAGCTCTTTTCTCTCCTTACAGATGCTGCCAGACCTGCTGAGATTTTCCAGCATTTTATCTTTTTGTTTCAGATTCCAGCATCCGCAGTAATTTGCTTTTATTTATTAATTTATAAATCTTTCCTTTCCTACCACCGATGACTTGACTGACACACAAAAAGCTTTATTTATGTGTCTTTAGAATACAGTGTTCAATTCTCATCTCCCTACTATAGGAAAGATATCGTGAAACTTGAAAGGATTCAGAAAATATTTACAAGGACATTGCTAGGATTGGATGGTTTAAGCTATAAGCAGGAGCGAAATAGGCTGGGGCTTTTTCTCCCCTGGACTGTTGGAAGCTGAGGGGTGACTTTATAGAGGTTTATAAAATCACAAAAGACATGGATAGGGTGAATAGCCAGGGTCGGGGAGTCCAAACCCGAGGGCATAGGTTTAAGGTGAGTGGGGCAAAGATTGAAAAGGGATTTAAGAGGCATCTTCTGGAGTCTGATATAATGCCAAACTCCTAAAATAAATGAAGCAGCTTTCTCTGGAGCTATAAATGCTGCCATAGAGGAGAGGACCTATATGCTGTTTGGCTTACTCGATATTAAGCAGAGGAGCAACTTTTTCACACAGAGGGTGGTGAGTGTGTGGAATGAGCTGCCGGGGAAGCGGTGGAGGCCAGTACAATTACAACATTTAAAAAGGCATCTGGGTGGGCATATAAATAGAAGGGTTAAACGGATATGGGCCAAATGGTGGCAAAGTGGGACAAGATCAATTTAGGATATCTGGTTGGCACGGACAAGTTAAATCAAAGGGTCTATTTTCATGCTGTATAACTCTGTAACTACATTATCAGTTATAAATAAGTGTGTAATTACAATGGATCATGAAATGCTACCCTTTGAAGGAGAGAGCTCAATAGAGGTCAGACACTGTCTCCATATATCAAGAGACAACATGAAAATATCTAAATATCTAAAACAACTGTTTTGCTTTTAATGAATTGAAATGAAAAGTCTGTTTAACATTAAGTAAGCCAAAGCAAACAGCATATAGGTCATCTCTCCTGTGGCAGCAGTTACAGCTACAGAGAAAGCTGCTTCAGTTATTTTAGGAATTATTGCCAATATATCAGACTCCAAAAGTAGGTAACTGGATTAGTTAAGGAATCTCAGGGGTACATATACTACTAGCCTACTTAAAACCAGGAATGATAACTGTGTTCAACTGCTTTAATCAATAGCAATGCTGTGTTCAACAGCAATAACTGTCACAAAACTTTAACAATGTTCTTGTCTTTCTGGTGAATACTGCAAAAAGGTGGTTTTGGAATCTGTAGAGGTGGGTTTTGAAATTAATAGGATATCTATCAGTGTGTTTCAAAATCTGTGCAATGCGTAAAAGGCTTATTCTATTTTATCTTCATTTCTTTCCCTTCTTGAACTTGTTTTTTCTTATTAAAATTAAATCTGAAATACTGTATGCTTCTGTTTTATCTAACAACAGTTTGGAACCTGGCCATTTGGCTCATCGAGTCCACATCGACATTCCAGAGGGCATCCCAATCCACCTGTCCTATCCCTGTAACCCAACATTTCCCATGGCTAATCCACCTAGCCTGCACACTATGGGTAATTTAGCATAGCCAATCCATCTAATCTGCACACCTTCGGACCTGCGGGAGGAAACCCACACAGACAGTTACCAAAGGGTGGACTCAAACCTGGTCCCTGGCACTGAGGCAGCAGTGCTAACCACTGAGCCACCATGCTGACCATCTTGTTAAAGCCAAACAAAAAAGCAAGTCACATTTCAATCTGGTATCTTATTTGTGCAGTAATAACACCAACTGGAACCATAACATCGGAGTTAAATTTTCAAGTTTATAAATGACATGGAACTTAGAAATGCAGTGAACAGTGAGAACCATAGAAGCCAACATCAGCAGTGAGAGGTTGCATGGACTATTTTTTACTTCTAATTCATTTTTGGAGCACAAAACTCATGGCATAGGCACATACATTTCATCTGCTCTGAATATAATGAATGCAAAATAAACTAAATTGTGCAATTTTAAAGTGGTTCCAGGAATAGACACATGGGCTTGACCTACATAAAACTTTGGAAAAGTGGCAGGACTTTAATAAAGTTGTTAAAAGAAATGCACAGTATTCTTGGTTTTATAAAGAGAAGCCAATAGTACAAAGCAAAACAGCTGCTGTGAATATATTCACAAATAATTTGGATTCAATTCTGTGAAGAATTTTAGACACCATACACGCAGGAAGAAATCAGATTCATTCTTTTGAACTCACCACATTGTTAATGATCTGAACTGCACTACCCACAAAGGGTAGTGGGAACAGATGTAATCTTAACTTTCTAAAAAGAAATTCACTACTATTTTAAAATTTGCAGCACGATGGAAAATAGTGGGAGAGTGGACCATGTAGTTGCTCTTTCCAAGAGTACAATGGAGGAAATTAAGAACCACCACAGCTGCCCCCAACCCTTGCCTTACTGCACACACTGTAGGATTCATGGAGTAGCTGCTTAGAGCTTTCAGTCACATCTCTACAGTCTGATCGAGGGCAGTCTCCCAGCATGCAGTGGGCTGCTCATAGGGCTTTAAGAATAAAAGGGCATGCCTTTTCATCTTAGGCAGGACTGGAGAGTACTATTGCCAAAAAACTTGAAAAACAAGACTGCAGAGTGAATTCTTAAAGGCAGTTATCTCTTTAAGGCTGATATCTATTATGAAAGACAGCTTGTAAAAAGATACCGTGTCATCTGTTATTATGCTTTTGTTGTCAATGGTGACAAAAAAAAGGTTGTTTTACCATCTGGAATGAACTTTTGATTGATGAAAATGTTTATTGAGTGAAGTGGAGAGGTTGGGAAACTCATTAATTGGATCCTAATATTTTCAAGCTCCTGAGGTATACAAGGAGCACAGTTGAGTAAATTGTATACCCTCCATCATTAAATTGAATCTTTGCATGCAGGAATGCAAAGAATGAAAGCAGCTGGCAATGGGGAAACCAAACATGAGTTTTTGAACAGTTTGGCTTCAATTCACAGAATTGTTTCAGCGCAGGAGGGGGCCAGTTAGCTCATTGTGTCTGTGTTGGTTTTATGACTGGGCTGGCAATCTCCTGCTTTTTCTCCATGTCCCTGCATTTCTATCCAAATAATCATCCAATGCCATACTGAATATCTCAATGAACCTGCCTCAACATCTGTAGGCAGAGCATTGTGTACACTAATGGCACGTGTTATCATTCCTACTTTGGTTCCAAGTCTCTTTAAATTCGAGGCCCTTGCTTTCTCTTTTTTAAAGAAACAAACAGGAACAATGTTTCCCTATCTATTCTATCTCGTGTGCTCACAATTTGGAAAAGCCTTGTCCAATTCTCCTCAGTCTTTCGTATTTCACACCTAACTGACATCCCCATCATCCCCCAATCACAATCAGCCCCTGCCACAAATTACCTGGATAATTAAATTGCTAGTACTCACTGACCCCAGAACAGCCCCAATGTTCATAACACCCCAGAGACTTTGGCTCAGTGATTTCAGAACTCAAGAGCTATTTCAGAATTCCCAGACCCGGATCTGTTTACACAGGTCGACCTGAAGACCATGTATCACAGACATCAGGTTGATCAGACAGCATCCCTGATTATGCTACTTGGCATAACGTACAAGTCAACACATATATGCAAGACAGCACTGGAGGAGTATAATGGCCTATTCTCCGATGACCTCCATGGTCTCTCAACATTCCCCTGCAATCTTTTCATTAGTCTTTAAAAACTCAGCCTAAAATCGGAGTACAAATCTCAGAATAAACAAGGCCATGTTAGACTGGATAGATGAATAAAGAAGAACAAGTTTATGGAGCAGGTGGAGGAAATGCAACTTCCATACATTGTAAAGGGAATTTCCAGCTGATTACTGTCAGACACAACAGCCATAAATCTCAACCACCAAAAATGGACTAACTTGTTTTTACAAATCTGTGCACCCACCTTTTCACTGGCCAAGAAGACTAAAATATTGCCTTCTTCTCCCTTCCTGTGAATATCCAGTACAGTTTGTGCAGCAGCTGAAACACAGTCTTTAAACTGGCCATCTCTGTATATAACTTCCACAGGAAAGGAAGCTTCCTCAGCACCGTCCACTTTTACAAAAGGCACTCCAGCGTAGTAACTCCCAAGTCTGCTCTCCAGATGTGGCGCTGTGATGACCACAATCTTCAGTTCTGGCCTCTGCCTTGGCAGGTCTTTCAATAAACCAAGCAGGACATCCGTTGCCACAGTCCGCTCATGAGCATCATCAATAATGATAACTCCATAATGATGCAACAAGGGATCAGACATCATTTCACGGAGCAAGATATCATCTGTGCAGTACCTATTGGAAGAGAAAACAGAACTTGATTTGTAGAGCACTTGATTGTATCTGGAGGATTTCACTGAACTCCGTATGACCAATGGATTACTTTAAGAAATGCATTCTCTCATTAAGTATTCACTTTTTAAAAAATTAGCTCATGGGATGGTGGAGTTGCTGGCTAGGCCAGCATTTATTGCCCAGAGATCAATCAAGAATCAACCACATTACTGAAGAGTTCTGCAGTACTCATTCAAAGACATTACCATTACAACACTGTCTTTCCTGCAGCTCTTCTTGTTACATCTCAGAAAAATGTTTTTTTTCCACTTCATTCTTTCACAAGATGTGGATGTCACTGCCAAGGTCAGCAACGTTTGCCCATCCCTAATTATCGCTTGACTCATTAGGTCATTTCAGAGGGTAGTTAAGAGTTGAATCCATTCCTATGGATCTGGAATCATGTGCCGGCCAGGCCAAGAAAGGACGGCAGATGTCCTTCCCTGAAAAGGCATTAGTGAACGAGGTGGGTTTCTAACAGCAATCATTGACAGTTCTATGGTTGCCATTATTGGCAGTGAGCTTTCAACCACACATTTTATTAACTGAATTCAAAGTCTCCCACTTGCCATGAGGGGACTCGAACTGATTTCCCCAGAATACTAATCTAGGACTCTACTCACCCAGTGACATAACCAATACAGTCCAATTTCTATATAATATATTATTTGTATTTTTGCTATATTGCACAATATCAGGGCAGGAGAGGCAATGATCCAATGGTATTATCGTTGGACATTTTAAAAAATTCATTTAGAGGACAAGGATGTTGATGGCTTGGCCAGCATTTATTGCTGATCCCTAATTGCCCAGAAGGCAGCTAGAGTCAACCACATTGCTGTGGGTCTGGAGACACATGTAGGCCATACCAGGTGAGGATGCAGTTTCCTTCCCTAAAGGGCATTAATGGACCAGATGGGCTTTTCCCAACAATTGACAATGGATTCATGGTCATCATTAGACTCTTAATTCCAGATCCACATAGAATTCAAATTCCAGCATCTTAATGGGTCCCTAGAACAATACCTGGGTCTCTGAATTAACAATCCAGCAATTATACCACTAAACCTTCACCTCCCTATTTAATAGTAATGTTGATGATGAAGCCAGAGGCCCAGGTATGTTCTGGGGTCCTGGGTTCAAATCCTGCCATGGCAGGTGAAATTTGAATTCAACAACAAAACATCTGGAATTAAAAGTCTAATAATGTTGAAAAGCCCAAACAATTCACTAACGTCCTTGAGGGAAGGAAATCTGCCATCCTTATCTGGTCTGACCTACAACTGACTCCAGACCCAGAGAGCCCCTTAACTGCTTTCTGGGTATTCAGGAATGGGAAATAAATGCTAGCCCCAGTCAGCGATGCCCACATCCTGTGAACAAATTTAAACAAAACTGCATTACAAATGAATTACCAACACCAGGAATTCTTAAACTCTGGGTCTCATGAGCAACTGTGGGGTGTGGGGCTGGGGTCACAACTCTCTCCTCATCTGAGGCAGCAGTCGTAACTGTGCAGAACATCTCAGAGACTCTACAATATACACTTGGGCAATTTCTGTTGCTCAGAGATCATGGCCTAAGGGAATATGCTCTTAAATCCCATCATTGTCTTTCCAGAGTCTCCAAAACAATGGTCGTTAAAACAAAATTCATTCCCTGATCTCACAATGTCCAGTTAATCCCACACTCTCACAGTCCGATCTAAAGTTTTCAACATCACAGCTGGCTCTCACCATTCTTGATTAAATATCACTCCATCGAGTAATGCATGGACAAAAATTTAGAGCTTTAAGTCACAACCACCATGTCTACCCTGTGAACACCAAGGAAGATCACCATATACAATGAAGCAAGTTGGAAGGTCAAAAGCAAGAGGGTGGATTAGAGAGCAGCAGAAATCACAGGTTGAGGGTCAGCAGTAAGACAACGGGTTAGGGAGCAGAGATTCTTCCAAAAATAGCAATCTGGTCATGCAGTTACACAGCACTGCATATGTACAGTATGGCATTTCAATCCATCAATTGTTTTTCCAAAGCAACAAATACCTGCAGAGAATAGCAGGATCAGTGTGGGAGAGGCAGCTCAAGTCCCATATGGTTGCAGCAGGCATTGGAGAATTTAAAAGTACAATTGAGCATGCGAACGGGAGAGCCGGTGAAAAACAAACTAAAGGCACAAACAGCAGGATCAGAAGCAGTGGGGTAAACAATGTGTGTGCAGTGCAGGGAACCAAAAAGGAAATGTGGATCAAATGACATTAAAATTAAAACTCTCAACCTTAAATATATGTAATAGCAATAATTTATTGATGGCATTAGAGGGAAACAACATTAAGTGAGAGGTCTGCCTCACAGCGCCAGAGACCCGGGTTCAATTCCCGCCTCAGGCGACTGACTGCGTGGGTTTCCTCCGGGTGCTCCGGTTTCCTCCCACACTTCAAAGATGTGCAGGTCAGGTGAACTGGCCATGTTAAATTGCCCGTAGTGTTAGGTAAGGGGTAAATGTAGGGGTATGGGTAGGTTGCGCTTCGGCGGGGCGGTATGGACTTGTTGGGCCGAAGGGCCTGTTTCCACACTAAGTAATCTCATCTAATTAAGTGGAGATGCTGTGTTCTTTTAATCCTGTGGTCATGATGTACAATCGCTGTCCAGAAGTCATTGTAGCCAAAGTACAAGGGGTGATCAAAATTGCAGGATCCCAAGAACATTTCTGTTATACCTCAGTTACAGAGCCATTCAAACACACTGTCAAGAAATGTTTCAAAAAATCTATTCTATGCCAATTTTTTTCCCCCGATCGTCCTGAGAAATTGCTTAACTTTTGATCAAGTACAGCTCTGTGCTTACTCAGTAATTTAAACTAATTTATTACTCCTAATGCTGTTTGCCATGAAACTAGGCAAAAAATGCCAATGACTGTTTTTAACAATAATCTACATATACACATCAGTTTGCTAGGAAGAAGAAAAGAGATGAAAATGGGGAAGACTTTGGAAAGCTGCAGCAAGAGAGAGTTCTTCTCCATAAATCACAAAAAACTAGCATCCAAGTTCAGTGAGTAAAAGGGAAGGCAAAGAGAATGTTGGCCTTTATTTTAAAGGGAAAGGAGAATTTTAAAAAAGTCTTGCTGAGACTATACAAGGCACAAGTCAGAGTACAGTATGAATTAGTTGGATGGCTTTGTTTTTCTTTTTGAAGGCAAGATATAGTGGCATTGCAGGCAGTCCAGAGAAGATTCACAAGGTTGATCCTGGACAGAGGGGAATTTTCTTATGAGAGTAATTGAGTAGGTTGGACTTGTACTCATTACACCTTAGGAGAAGGACAGCTGATTTTACTGAAACATACAAGGGGGCTTGATGGGATAGGTATGGAAAGGTAGTTTCCTTTCATGGGAGAAAACTAGCCACCAGGATACGTGAACATCAACTAGCCACAAAAAGACATGATCCACTCTCACTAGTATCCTCACATATGGATGAGGAAGGACACTGTTTCAACTGGGGCAACACATCCAACCTAGGACAAGCCAAACAGAAACATGCACGAGAATTCCTAGAAGCATGACATTCCAACTCTATCAACACATCGACTTGGATGCCATTTACCAACCACTGAGAAAAAGAATAGGAAATGGCATCACCATAGGAAATGACATCACCAAGGAAATCCAAACATCCAAATAGAAAGTGGGCGACACCACCAGTGCTTCACCCAGAGGCTCAACCAAAAGATGTTACCAAGTATGGTGATGAAATGTCTCAAAGCAAACCTTCCAGCTCAGCGAGCTACATCCATACAGAGAGCTTTACATTTACGGGAAAATGTAAAGTATGGGACCTTTACTCTGTTTCTAATACTGTTCTGTCCCTGTCCTGGAAGTGTTTAATTGGGACTGCATTGAAGGAACTTTACTTTGTTTAAAATATTTGAGGAAGCTTTACTCTCTGGCTTGTGTATTTATCTCATGATTCTGTTCCCTCTTTTGACCATTTGTTTCCAATGGCTGTCAGAGGTTCAATGAGCCAAAACAACAAAAACAAATTGGCAAATTGACAAAGCAATACACACACTGCCAAGAGAACTTCACAGTTTTAAAAAAAAATCATTTGATAATAGATGACATTCTCTGTAATCTACTTTTCCACTGAAGTTGAAAGATTCAGCCATCAGAGGAATTAAATAAAATATCATGGTAGAATTGAATTAAAACCTCATGGCATTACAAACTCTATTCATTACTTTACTTGCGGCAACAAGCAGCCAAATGGAAGTGATTCAAAACACTGTGCCCACGGACACAGGTAGGGCATGTCCTGGGACACACTGTGCTTTAACATTTGGAGGAAATCTCACAACTGAAGGTTATGACATAAGTAAATTAAACTACTCAAAAATATTTGCAATTGACATGGATTTAGGCGATAGTAGCAGAGCTTTATAAAATGAATGCTTACTCCATGTGTAAGTATACAAATAGGAAGTCAATCCTGTTTTGCAACCAATTACTAGATTTCCACACCTTAATGCAGTGTAACAGCCAACTACCATTTCTGGCACTAGCAACCTAATCTCAAGGAACAGAAAACAGTACTAAACAGCTTTGCTCTTACTGCTCATGATGTCTTCAGAAACTTAACACAGAGTGAAACATACGTTTGGAACTCTCAAAATTAATAGTGTATATAGTGTAATTATACTTTGGCATACATGTCCTTACATTACTTTGCCACCCGAGCTGGTCAACACATTTAGTCATGGCAAAGAGGTTCTTCTGCAGCTGTACAGGGCCCTGGTGAGACCACACCTGGAGTACTGTGTGCAGTTCTGGTCTCCAAATTTGAAGACAGACCTTCTGGCTATTGAGGGAGTGCAGCGTAGGTTCACGAGGTCAATTCCTGGAATGGTGGGACTACCTTACACTGTAAGACTGGAGCGACTGGGCTTGTATACCCTTGAGTTTAGAAGACAGAGGGGATCTGATTGAGACATAAGATTATTAAAGGATTGGACACTCTGGAGGCAGGAAACATGTTTCCGCTGATGGGTGAGTACCGAACCTGAGGACACAGCTTAAAAATACGGGGTAGATCATTTAGGACAGAGATGAGGAGAAACTTGTTCACCCAGAGAGTGGTGGCTGTGTGGAATGCTCTGCCCCAGAGGGCAGTGGAGGCCCAGTCTCTGGATTCATTTAAGAAAGAGTTGGATAGAGCTCTCAAGGATAGTGGAATCAAGGGTTATGGAAATAAGGCAGGAACAGGTTACTGATTAAGGATGATCAGCCATGATCATAATGAATGGTGGTGCAGGCTCGAAGGGCAGAATGGCCTACTCCTGCACTATTGTCTATTATACATAACTTCTAAAAAGCTTTTTTCCCAATTGAAAAAATATGTGATCTTAAATGTATTTTATGCACCAAGTTTTGTTGGTTCGTAGCCCACCTTCGTTGACACCTTATTTGACATCTGCAGAGGTATAAAGTTCAACAATGGCCACAGCATAATGACAGCAGCAGCTCTGGCTTTCCACCATACTGTCCATCTCTATGCCAAGTGATGCAGATTTCCGCTGTCGACTTCTAATCACCAGCCTAGTTGAAATCAACTAGCTTGGTACATACTGGAAATGAAACATTCATAAAGTTGCAGGTTGAATTTCTACTTCAAAGATTTGAGCACATGTCCTATGTTGAGGACTGAACAAATGCTGCACCATTGGACATGCATTTTGTGGGAGAAGCTTAGAAATTAAACTGAGGTCAGCTGACCTCTCATGGAAATGCAAGGACCTCGGACAATACTGAAAGAAATTTGGGATTTACCCCTGGAATCCTGACCAATATTTATCCCTCAACCAACAACACAGACCCCAGTCCAACACTGGCACCTCCACAACACCACTGGAAGCAGACAGAGAGTCTGCGCTTGATCATATTGCTGTTTCTAGAGCAAACTGTTCTCCGCACTTCATTCATAAGCACACTTCTTCAGCAGCTTAAACATAGCTTGGAGGTCGTACATTCCTGTATAAAAGTAAGGTCTTCTTATTTGTGTGGCTTAGTACAATATGGTGTTTTCAGTGGCAACAGCCACTGAACTGCAAAATGTATGCTCGTGTCTGACACAAATTGGAGACATTTCAGGATGATCTTACTTAGTTGCCAGCTCAGATTTGCCTTTTCCCAGGGCTTACTCTATAGGTCTCTGCCAGTGACTGTCAAATGTCACTTTCCATTCCAAGTGATAAAATGATTCCAAGTGAAAATTTATTGAAAAGATTCACGAGCACGCAAAGCTGACCTGAGAATAGTTTCTGTCGTGCAGCAGTCTTCATAAGGGACATGGTATCCAATCTCATGACCCACATTCAAGTCCAGTTCATCTGCCACACGCTGTGCCAAACACATAGCAGAAAGGCTGTGGGGTTGTGTACAAACTACCATGCCATGCTGATACTGAACAGAGAGGGCATATTCAGCACACCACTGAGGAATCTAAAAGGAAAAACAAAATGAGCCAGATATTAACTTCTAATTTCTAATACATACAAGAACCTTTTATTGTTTGTCAATTTACAATAATGCAGTATCTGTAGTAAAATTACTACTTTGATGGAAGAAAATTAAGCCAGAAGCTTTTACATTACTACGTAACAATTTGATTTTACCGATTTATAAACATCCAGCTTACAAACGCTTTCACTTATGAACACAATCCTATGCAGTGCGTTCCAACTTGTATACAACTCAACTTGTGACTGGACTACACAGCAGAACTATTTGCAATCTTGGGTCTACCCATATCAATTTTATTTACCAACTGCAAAATTCAATCAAGTTACTTGGGACGAGGTAAATCAAAAATTATTACATTTCAAGATGCCCTCAAGGAGGGTCCCCACAATGCTGTGAGAACTCATTAGGTTTATATGAAATGTTGCTACCCAGTGCAAATTAATGAGATAGACTAAACTTATTTTCTACAGGATCCTTTCAGAGAGCGCGCGCGAGAGAGCGCGAGAGAGAGATTAGAATTAATTTCTTCAGTACTTAGCAAAGACAAATAAAGTCTACAAAGGCCTATATAGCTGTGGAACACAGAAAATGATAAGAGGCTTTAATAAGTAAAGCATTTTATAAAACTGATGATATCAGCATTGGCATGTATCCAAAGCAAAACCCCCCAGAATACCAAAAGGATATTCATGAAGACATAGCGAGGTCCCAAACAAAACATTATCACAATTCAGTGCGTTAAAGTTCTACCAAAGGAAAGCCATGGTGCAATGGATACAGATCAATTCAAAAGTTCGACAATAATCACTGGCTAGAATTTAACAGGAGGACCACTAAAACCATTAATGATAGTTCTGGAGGTTGTAAAAATCATTGATGGATGAGGGCATGCTATTCATTTAGAATTCTAGAATAGATTTGATCAGGTGCAAAAGAGGAAATTAGATGACAAAACTGGAGCCTGCTCTGTACAAAAGAAAGTGGCAGGAAAACTGAAAACAAAATAGCAAAGGATATAATGCAAACAATTCCAATAAATATTTCTCAGGCAGATAGGCAGTTGTTAGTGTAATGCCGAGAGAGAGTGGTGCTGGAAAAGCACAGGAGGTCAGGCAGCATCCGAGGAGCAGGAGGATCGACGTTTCATTCCTGATGAAGGGCTTTTGCCCGAAACGTCAATCCTCCTGCTTCTCGGATGCTGCCTGACCTGCTGTGATTTTCAAGCACCACATTCTCGACTCCGATCTCCAGCATGTGCAGTCCTCACTTTCGCCTAGTTGTTAGTGTAGTGCCTCAAAAATCAAGAGAGATTACACATGAAGCCTATCATAAGTATTTGTTTTCCTGTTTCCAACTTGCTGTTACCAAAATTTTTGTTATCTGTTTATTTCAACAATTAGGTTTGAAGGGAGTAAAAGTCGTCCTTCATCGATACAAAGCCACAGTTAGACCAATGCACTGTTCATTTCTCGGCACCACATATTTAGAACACTTTGTTTTTGGAAAGAATGCAGCAAGACTCAAAAGGTTAAAGAAAACAGAATTTTTGTTTTATTCTTCACGAAATCTGGACCATGCAAGTAACATTAGCACTTATTGCCAATCCCCAAATTCCCTCAAGAAGTCATCTTCTTGAGCAGCTAGAGCCAATGTGGTTAGGTACAATAATGATAAGGTGTTTCCAAGTGAGAATGGTGTGTGTGGCTTGAAATAGAATTTGGAGTTTGTAGCACTGACCTGACTGCTACTCACGTTGTTCTAGACAATACAGGTTGTAGCTTTGAGACATGCCACAGTATCTTTTTTGCCAACGGTACACATAGCTATCACAATGTGAAGGCTGTAGAGGAAGTGAATGTTTAACAAGTGGGAGCTGGGAAGTCAACCAAGAGGGTTCCTTTTTCCTGGCTGGTTAAGTTTCTTGAATGCTGTTGGAGCTGCAGTCCTCTAGACAAGTGGAAGAGTATTCCATTACACTTGACTTACTTTGTAGACAGCAGAAACGTTTTGTGAAGTCAGGAAGTAAGTGAGGCATTGAAGATTTTCTGACCTTTGACTTGTTCTTGTAGCCATATTATTTATATAGCTGGTCTAGTCAATTTCTGATCAATGATGAACCCCAAAATGGTGATAGCGAGGATTCAGTTATGATAAGCTCATTGAATAGCATAGTGATTAGGTTCTCTCCTCTTGGAGATGGCCATTGCCAGGCATTTTTATGATATGAATGTACTTGCCATTTCTTCACCCAAAACAGCGTGGTCATTCTGTACGTGAAAACTTACTGCTTCAGTACCCGAGAAACAGAGTGAAACTAAAACTCATTTCTGACCTTAAGAGGAAGGTAAGGTCATTGAAGTTGCACAAACTTATCAACCTGCCCTGGAGAGCTTCAGCAGAGATGCAGAAAATTATACAAACGAGGGTTCCACTTCTGGGATTTGGACTGTTGATGGGTGATTTGATTGGCATCTTGAAAATATTAGGGAGAACTGACAGCGTAAATAAAGAGAAACCATTTTTCGTGGTCAGGGACTATAGGAGTAGAGGACATAGAGCCAGGCCTTTCTGAAGTGAATTTAGGAAATAACTGTACAAACAAAAGATAACGCATGTTTAGAACTCACTTGACACTGGGTTAGTTCTTAAATTTTAAATCTGAGATTGAGAAACTTTTGTTAGCTAAAAGATATTAAAGTGTATGAGGCAAAGGCAAGTATCAGGACTTAAATATGGATGAGTTATGATATTTTTACGTCATGTAACAGGCTCAAAAGGACTAAACAGTCCACGGCCACATCCAGAAAAGTACCAATGTGAGCTTATAATGCTCTCTGCCACAGCTGCTTGTAATTGTCTGCAACCTCAGTTTCAGCCTGCTGATTTCCAGTTTGGTAAAGGTCCTCTCCTTCGGAAGAAGTATATACAACTCTCCATTCCTCCATTTTAAATATCAGTAAATCGATCTCTAATTATCTGTGAGAGTTGAACCTCCCCTCATTCTTTCTACGAAACCACTTCACATTTATCGGAATTAAATTTCATCTGCTACATTTTTATCCATTCTATATCCTCAGTCCATTTCTATTCTCCTGACTGAAAGGAGAAAGCATTTCAGGGCCATTAAAACATCACCTTAATCTTACGACACAATAGGGTTTCTCTCTCATTAGTGTTTATGCCTCAGACAAGGAGGGAGTTTGAGAAGGCGAGTCCTTCATGGTAACCTCAACTGGTACTGAAATTGAACCCATATTGTTGATGTCACTCTACAACAACCTTCCAAACGAAATCCATGGTCCTACAACCACAGCCTGTAAATCTTGTCTTGAGTAACTGTTACTTTACCTGAAAGATCAATTTCTGGATTAAAACATAAGAGCCGTGGTAAAGTGGAGGAAGAGAACAGGTTTCGAAAAAGGACTGTAAAAACCTTTGGCTTTCCTAAAGGATATGAGTCAACCAATCAGCCAGTCTTACCCAATAGAATCACAGAATAGAAAACAGTAAACCATTCATCCAATCATGCCTGCTCTGCCTGAACATCTAACTCAGTACCCTATTCTCACTTTTTCTCCAATGACTTGTGATCCATTTAAATCATAAAAAAACGATATATCCTTCTTGAAAGTCTCCAACGTTTCAGCCTCAATAGTTTCCTGTGACAGAGAATTCCACACTCTCAGCAAATAAAAACACATGTTCTCTCCCAAATAACTTGCTCGATAAAAACAAAACCACCCTGTCAATTCTACTGTGTACACTTCAGCAAACATGCTGCAGGGTGTTCAATGTATTTCATAGCTGAGGTGTCAACAAATGACTCAATCCTTGCTTTTGTAGTTTATAACATGATCTCAACTGCAAAACGTGTTTGCATCTTGTGACACATTATAGTCGAAGTTATCCAAAATTTACAGCCAGTGAATGTATTTACTTGAAGCACTATTTATTTATTAATTAAAAGTGGCTTTACTTTTCCTTGAAGTTGCAAGTGTGCTAGTATGAGCGTCTATTTCATTGACTTATTCCACACCCTGCAAATTGTTTCTTCCCTCTTAGGCACACATTATCTTGTCTAGCTCTCAACAAATTGCATTTTAAATTCCCTGGTGAGAAGCACCAGAATCAGAAATATTTGGAAGCCCTTGTAGAGTTTCAGATCATCCCTATGGGCATGTTAAGGGCCCTACCCAAGCCCTATGGGGAAAAGAAATAGGTTGGAGTGTTGGCAAATACATGTGATATAGTGAGTCACTGTGGCAAAGTGCAACAACCAATCTCCATCGCCTCTACAAGCTCAGTATTTGATTGTTATGGTGTGAGAACTGAAAGGACTTCACCAGGTTCTTCCAGTATTCTAGATGCAAGGCATTCCACAAGACTCCCAATAAATTCAATCCAATAACAGTGCAGTGTTAATAACTAGATTTTATCACTGCAAAGTGATAAAGCTGATGCGAAAACAAACTGCAGAGAATGAAGCCACCTCCCAAAATTTGCAGTTTAAAAAACACAAGCAGCTACATGTTCTGCAATCAGATAATCCGAGAGCTCTGATAAATCTACTGTGCTTTTCTCTTGCAGTTGGCATCTATCTGATCTGATGACCCTGCAATAGCATCACTTTTGGCAATAATATCTTGGGAAACGTTGTTGTGAACTGTCTGAAAAATGGTTGCAAGTGAATTCAATACTAACTTTCAAGAGAATTAATTAAAAAGAAAGCAACTACAGAGCTATGTGGAAACAGGAGAGTGGGATTAAGATTAGATTCCCTACAGTATGGAAATGGGCCTTTCGGCCCAACAAGTCCACACTGACCCTTCCAAGAGCAACCTACCCCCCTACCCCACATTTATTCCTAACTAATGCACCTGACAATATGGGCAATTTAGCATGGCCAATTCTCCTGACCTGCACATCTTTTGACTGTGGGAGGAAACCAGAACACCCAGAGAAAACCCATGCAGACACTGGGAGAATGTGCAAACTTCACACAGTCGGCCAAGACAGGAATCGAACCTGGGTCCCTGGTGCTGAGGGAACAGTGCTAACCACTGAGCCACCGTGCTGCGCTTTAATTGATAGCTTTATCAGAGAAGACACAATGGACAAAATAGCAACCTCCAGTGCTGCATCATTTTGTGATTCTGAAAGAAAAGACAGACCTTGAAAAGGTCCAATACCTAACAAAACTGATGTTTCACTAGGGGTGGCAGTGAAAACAATCAGACATTAAAAGGACACTTTGCAGAAAGACAACTACTGGGCAACAAAGTGAATAGAACTGTGGCACTTGAAATGAATGTTGCCACAAAGATGGTTTCTTTTTTCTAAAAGCTGTTCCTTTTCTCAAGGATACTATGTCCTTTGTTTTTTCAGAGGGGTAACAAACCACTCTCAGTGCTGATTAGATTGGTTTGGTACAGAGATTATAAAGGGTATTGAGAGGCCTTTTTGCTCATATGTGAACAGATGAGACTTCAGGCAAAAGTGGTTATGTTATAGAAGGGAACTGGTCAGGTCTCTAGCTAAGCAGTTTAGTTCAGTCTAGAACTAGCTGGAAGTTCAACAGGGAGCTGTGCAGAAACAAACTCTCTGCCCTTCTAACTTCAACCTGTAAACATTTGTTTCATTCATTTATACTGGTTTCGAAGGAAATTTGCTTATTGGGACTGTTGTGTGTAGTCAGAACAGCATAATTCAGTCAAGTTTGGATAGACTGAGTTCTGTCGGGGGTTCTTTATTCTGTGCTTCATGTTTTATTGTGTAATTTTGTGAATACATTTTTGTCCATTTTTAGCTTGGTAGTCAACCTCACTGACTTACTCGGTAATTTTTACTGTACACTTACCAAAACAAATTGCAAAGTTATGGTCTGGGCTGCCTGCTAAAGAATGTTTTGAGTGGTCTGGCCTAGCCCATAGCAGATCGGGGGCTCTTTGCTGGATTTTAAACAGCGAGCGGTAGGTGCTAGTGTCTTTGTTCTGGGTGTTGGTTTGGTTGGGTAGACAAAACTTGGGGCAGTAATGGCTCTTTCAGTCGCCAGAAGCTTTCTGGGTGTGGATGCAGTGACTACGGAAGTTTTTCAAAAAGTGAATAAGACCAAGCTGCAGGAATTAGCAGACCAACTGGAATTTGCATTGTTTTCCTCACAGAAGCAGGCAGAGATAAATACAGCAGTAGCTCAGCATTTAACCTTGATGGAGAAGCCATCAGAATCCATAGAGATGGCAAGAATTCAATCGCAAATGAAGCAGCTTGTGTTAAAGGCGAGAGGTAAGGAAAGGACAGCAGAAATGAAACAGTGAGTTCTGATTAAAAGCAGAAGAGAGGGAAAAAAAGAGCAGAGAAAGAAAGACAGCTTTTGAACTTTAAAAACTAACACTTCAGCTTAAAAGCCTGGAAATAGAGGCTGAGGGTAGGCTTACTGAGGAAGAGAGCGAGGATGAGCAAACCCCTGGTAGTCAGAAGCCGAGTGAGAAACTGTTTCAGTATGTTCAAGCATTGCTTAGATTTGATGAGAAGGTTGTGGAAGCCTTTTTCATCTCATTTGAAAAGGTGGCTAAACAAATGCAGTTGCCAGCAGCAATGTGGGTTTTGTTGATCCAAACAAAACTTGTAGGTAGGGCAAGTGAGGTATTCGCATCACCATCAGAGGTGGTATCTGGGGAGTATGACAAGGTGAAAAAAGCCTATTTAAGTGCAAATGAGCTTGTGCCCAAGCCTATAGACAACTTTTCAGGAATCTAAGGAGATTGAGTTTGAAAGGATCAAACAGAGTAATTTCAATAGATGGATAAGAGCTTTAAAAATCGAGCAAACCTATGATGCTCTTATAGAGATAATTATTTTGGAGCAATTAAAAATTCACTGCCTGAAGTAGTGTGAACTCATGTGGAAGAGCAGAGTTAAAACAGTAAAGTTAGTAGCTGAAGTGGCTGATGATCTTGAGCTGGTCCATAAAACATGGTTTGGCTTCCAGAATCAATTTTAATCCACGAGGGATAGAAATTGGGGCAAAGAGAAATCCTCACATGGAAAGGGAAAGGTAGATCTCAGCGAAGATCATAATGATAACTTACCACAGCGTAAAAAAGAAGCCCTTGAGGAGCCAAAGGAGTTAAAAAGCTCCAGTGTTTTCATTATAATAAAGTGGGCTACACAAAATCAATGTTGGTGGGCGAGGAGAAAGCCAGATGTAGGAAAACCAGACACACCTGGAAGTTTTGTTGGACGAGTAACAAAAAGCACAAGGGAAGTTAGACAACTGCCTCAGAGGGTACAAGATGATCAGAGGTTGATTAAGAAGCCACTTCATAGCAGGAGTTTGTGGGTAAAATTAAGGACACTGTACAGAGGTTCATCCCCAAGCAGAGAAAGATTGTCCGGGGAGGGATCATGGCTGACAAAGGAAGTCAGGAAATCTATCAAAGAAAAAGAGAGATCCTATAAAGTGGCCAAGAGCACTGGGAAATCAGAAGATTGGGAAGGCTACAAAAACAAACAGAGGATAACAAAGAGAGAAATAAGGAAGGAGAGGATCAAATATGAAGGTAGGCTAGCCAGTAATATTAGAAATGATAGTAAAAGTTTCTTTCAATATATAAGAAACAAACGACAGGCAAGAGTAGACACTGGGCCACTTTAAACTGATGCTGGAAGCCCAGTGATGGGAGATTAGGAAATAGCAGGAGAACTTAATAAGTACTTTGCATCAGTCTTCACAGTGGAAGACATGAGTAATATGCCAACAATTAAAGGGAGTCAGGGGGCCGAGTTGAGTATGGTTGCCATTACAAAAGAGAAAGTGCTAGAAAAGCTAAAAGGTCTTAAAATGGATAAATCCCCAGGTCCCGATGGGCTACATCCTAGAGTTCCGAGGGAGGTGGCTGAGGAAATAGCGGAGGCATTGGTTGTGATCTTTCAAAAGTCACTGGAGTCAGGGAAAGTCCCGGATGATTGGAAGATCGCTGTTGTAACCCTCTTGTTCAAGAAAGGATCAAGGCAAAAGATGGAAAATTATAGGCCAATTAGCCTAACCTCGGTTGTTGGTAAAATTCTAGAATCCATCATTAAGGATGAGGTTTCTAAATTCTTGGAAGAGCACGGTCGGATTAGAACAAGTCAACATGGATTTAATAAGGGGAGGTCGTGCCTGACAAACCTGTTCTTTGAAGAGTTAACAAGTAGGTTAGACC
>NC_057710.1:14335371-14341622 GCF_004010195.1 Chiloscyllium plagiosum
GACAGTTTGGGAGAGTGGTCCAGGAAATGGCTGATGGAATTCAATGTGGGCAAATGCGAGGTCTTGCACTTTGGTAAAAAGAATACAAGCATGGACTACTTTCTAAACGGTGAGAAAATTTGTAAAGCCAAAGTACAGAGGGATCTGGGAGTGTTAGTTGAGGATTCTCTAAAGGTAAACATGCAGGTTGAGTCCGTGATTAAGAAAGCGAATGCAGTGTTGTCAATTATCTCAAGAGGGTTGGAATATGTTGTGCTACTGTTGTGCTACTGAGACTTTATAAAGCTCTGGTTAGGCCCCATTTTGAGTACTGTGTCCAGTTTTGGTCCCCACACCTCAGGAAGGACATACTGGTACTGGAGCGTGTCCAGCGGAGATTCACACGGATGATCCCTGGAATGGTAGTCTAACATATGAGGAACGGCTGAGGATCCTGGGATTGTATTCATTGGAGTTTAGAAGATTAAGGGGAGATCTAATAGAAACTTACAAGATAATACATGGCTTGGATAGGGTGGATGCTAGAAAATTGTTTCCGTTAGGTGAGGAGACTAGGACCCGTGGACACAGCCTTAGAATTAGAGGGGGTAAATTCAGAACAGAAATGCGGAGACATTTCTTTAGCCAGAGAGCGGTGGGCCTGTGGAATTCGTTGCTGCAGAGTGCAGTGGAGGCCGGGACGCTAAATATCTTCAAGGCAGAAATTGATAAATTCTTGATGTCACAAGGAATTAAGGGCTACGGGGAGAATGCGGGTAAGTGGAGTTGAAATGCCCATCAGCCATGATTGAATGGTGGAGTGGACTCGATGGGCCGAATGGCCTTACTTCCACTCCTATGTCTTATGGTCTTAAGGAGAAAGTGCCAGATCTGCTTAAAAAATATACAGGCAAGGGTAAAGTTTATTCACATAGGCCAGGAGCAGTAGATAAGGAGTTACAATATTAAGGGACACAGGATCCTCTCAGTATGTGATGCTGAAGGGTGAGGAGATATGGACCTGATCAGGTGTACCCGAGAACTCTCTGGGAAGCTAGAGAAGTGATTGCTGGGCCTCTTGCTGAGATATTTGTATCGTCGATAGTCACAGGTGAGGTGCTGGAAGACTGGAGGTTGGCAAACGTGGTGCCACTGTTTAAGAAGGGCAGTAAAGACAAGCCAGGGAACAATAGACAGGTAAGCCTGACCTCGGTGGTGGGCAAGTTGTTGGAGAGAAACCTGAGGGATAGAATGTACATGTATTTGGAAAGGCAAGGACTGCTTCAGGATAGTCAACATGGCTTTGTGCGTGGGAAATCATGTTTCACAAACTTGATTGAGTTTTTTGAAGTAGTAACAAAGAAGATTGATGAGGGCAGAGCAGTAGATGTGATCTATATGGACTTCAGTTCGACAAGGTTCCCCATGGGAGACTGATTAGCAAGGTTAGATCTCATGGAATACAGGGAGAACTAGCCATTTGGATACAGAACTGGCTCAAAGGTAGAAGACAGAGGGTGGTGGTGGAGGGTTGTTTTCAGACTGGAGACCTGTGACCAGTGGAGTGCCACAAGGATCAGTGCTGGGCCCTCTACTTTATTTCATTTACATAAATGATTTGGATGCGAGCATAAGAGGTACAGTTAGTAAGTTTGCAGATGACACCAAAATTGGAGGTGTAGTGGCCAGCGAAGAAGGTTACCTCAGATTACAACAGGATCTGGACCAGATGGGCCAATGGGCTGAAAACTGGAAGATGGAGTTTAATTCAGGTAAATGCAAGGGGCTGCATTTTGGGAAAGCAAATCTTAGCAGGATTTATACACTTAATGGTAAGGTCCTAGGGAGTGTTGCTGAACAAAGAGACCTTGGAGTGCAGGTTCATAGCTCCTTGAAAGTGGAGTCGTAGGTAGATAGGATAGTGAAGGCGGCGTTTGGTATGCTTTCCTTTATTGGTCAGAGTATTGAGTACAGGAGTTGGGAGGTCATGTTGCGGCTGTACAGGACATTGGTTAGGCCACTGTTGGAATATTGCGTGCAATTCTGGTCTCCTTCCTATCGGAAAGATGTTGTGAAACTCAAAAGGATTCAGAAAAGATTTACAAGGATGTTGCCAGGGTTGGAGGAGAGACAAAAAGTGCTCAATTATGTAAAGTGAGGCTAGAGAGTCCAGAAAAAAGAGTGGAGAAATTGTGGTAAGGGTACTGGACAAACTCTCAGCGATAGGAAGACACTTTGTCCTTGCAAATGATATAGCTGATTCACTGGTAGGCATGCTGCCTCCTCTAGTTGAAAAAGCCAGTGGAATCGCAGGCAACTGAAGACATGGAGAATGTTTTTCCAGGAATTTTCCCAGATCACGAGAATCACAGAGGTACAAGTTGAAGCAGGAGGGATCAAAAGGCACAAATAAGGAAGCTGACATAGCATTATCCAAGACCTTTTTGGATCAGATAAGTGGCACAGAGCAGGAACAAATAGATAAACATGCAAGTATCTTTAGCTCTGTTAAGCTGATTTAAGTTTTCATCTTTCCGCTGTAATTCAAACAGTTATATCAAAAGGCATTTCCAGAGAACGAAAGTGAATGTATCCCTATTTGTTATTACTTAACAAATGATGTCTTAATGAGGAAATGGAGACCATCACACATTCAAACAGATGAGAAATGGGCAGATATTCCGCAAGTAGTGCATGAGCTACAACTTGGAGGTCATTTAGGGGTGATGAAAACACAGGCTAAAATATAAAGACATTTTTACTGGCCCAGACTACACAAAGATGTAGTTGAATTTTACCAAATGTGGCATACATGTCAGCTAATCGGAAATCCACAGGCAGTAATAAAACCTGCACCTTCAATAATTATTCCAGCATTTGAGGAACTTTTCACAAGAGTTTTGTTTAAGATAGGGGACTTACATTAATCAAGAGGAGGGAATAAGTATTTATTAACAGTAATGCATGTGTCGACTTGATTTCCAGAAGCAATCCCATTATGCAACATCACAGTAAAAAGGGTTGTAGAAGAATTACTTAAATTTTGTTTTACTTGATATGGAATACCACTAAAGATCCAGTCAGAGTAAGGATCAAACTTCACATCTAAACTATTCAAGGACATTATGGATAACTTGGGAAAAAAAAATCAATTTAAATCTACTGCGTACCATCTGGAACCGCTAGAGAGCTGGCATCAAACTGACCATATTGAGGGCTTACAGTCAGGATTACCCAGATGACTGGGATAAGGGAGTTCAGTTTGTACTTTCTGCGATCAGAGATGCACCAAACGAATTAACCAAGTTCAGTCCATTTGAATTAAGTTTTGGGCATGAAGTAAGAGGATTGTTAACATCGATTAAAAAGAAATTAATACGTCAGAATTCAGAGACCATCCATTTAAACTATGTGTCAAATGTTAGAGAACGATTAAATAGAGCTAGAGAGTTGACTAGACAGCATTTAAAAGTATCACAGCATACAATGAAACAGGAAACGGAGAATAAATCACAATTTTGCAATTGGGGATAAGGTGTTAGTGTTACTTCCAGTAACAGGTGAGTTTTAAAAGCAAGGTTTGATGGATCTTATCAAAATGAGAGGAAATTGAGTGGGGTGAACTACTTGATAAGGACTCCAGACAGGAAGAAATCTCACAGAGTGTGTCATGTGAATATGCTCTAAAGATATTTTGATAGGGAAGGAAAGAAAGAGGAGAATGTGGTAATAATTACAGCACAGAAGGAAGAACGAAGTTCAGAGGATTCTGAATTGGACATTCCTCAAATCAAATTGGACAATGTGGAAGTTGCCAAAAATTGGGATTAATCACTGAGTTACCTTCCACAAGAAAATCAAACTGACCTGAGAGAGTTATTACTATCACATGGGGAAATATGCGGAAATAAACTGGGAAGTAGTAACCTAATTGTGCATGATGTAGATATAGGAGATGCTGTTCTGATGAAGCAACATTTGTATAGACATAACCCTTTAAAGTTGGCACAGGTTCAGAAGGAGATTGAGCGCATGGTCTAAGATGGCATAATCAAAGTGAGTTACAGTGACTGGAGCTCACCCATTGTCTTGGCGCCAAAGCCAGATGGTACCCAATCGTTATGTGTGGACTACCGCAAATTCAACGCTGTTACAAAGACTGATGCATATCCAATTCTATAGTTGGAGGGCTGTGTCAAAAAAGTGGGATAAGCAACTTACGTTTCTAAGTTGGACTTGCTCAGAGGCTACTGGCAAGTCCCTCTGTCAGAGAGAGCAAAGGCAGTTTCAGCTTTCGTAACACCAAACGGACTATATCAGTTCAAAGTCATGCCATTTGGTATGCAAAACGCTCCAGCCACATTTCAGAGACTGACTAATAAGGTCATTGCCGGCAGTTCCTGAAGAGCTTTTGCCCGAAAAGTCGATGTTCCTGCTCCTCAGATGCTGCCTGACCTGCTGTGCTTCTCCAGCATCTGCACTACCCACTTCCATCTTGCACCAACGTTTTGTCCACTCAAGGGTTTCAAATATGCTGCTGCAGTCCCCAAATTCATGCTGAGATTTCTTCAAGTCTATGTTTGAACCTCTACAAAGCAGGTTTATCACCCTGCTATAACAAAGAAACTAAAGTTGCAAATAAGATCCTTCATTGTCACACCCTTGACCATAGCTAACTGCACCATCCTCTGGCAAGATTTCATTCCATTGCGAGATCAACATCCTTGCTTGGTTCCACTGTTAATGATGATCATAGATAGGGCACATCTAGCAATGCCCTCTCCCTGTTCCACATCATTTCCTGCACAGTCCACCAAGGAGTTATATTACTCGACTTGATCTCTACCTCCATGCAGCCTTAAGTGCCATCTTCCACAGGTATCAGGCAGTTTCCAAACACACGCTGATGATACTCAGCTCCATCTTCCCCCACTTTTTAATATCCATTCACAGATGAGCTAGAGGTGAAACACTTGAAAGACTGAGGCTAGCATTGTGCCCACTGTCCTCATCCTTTTCAAAAGTCAAGGTCACAGGCTTGGAAGGTGCTATTTAAGGAGTCTCAGTATATTTTGCAGACAGTACAATTGTTTGTTGGTGGGGGAAAAGAATAAAGTTCAAGGTGGTTTTGTGGAGCTAGTCAAGTGAACTGCTTCAGTACCTGAGGAGTCACAAATGGTTTAATCAAAATCTAACATCCCCGCTTCTGACCTTATGATGGAGGGAAAGCCACTGATGAAGGAGCCAAAGATGGTTGTGTTTAGGGCACTATCCTGAGGCACTCCTGCAGAGATGTCCTGGAGCGGAGATGACTGACCTCCAACAACCATGACCATCTTCGTTTGGTCAAATATGACTGTGGTCAGCAGAGAGTTTTCCTCTAGATTCCAATTGACTTGAGTTGTGCTAGGAGCCATGAATGCCACATTTAGTCAAATGCAGCTTTGACGTCAAGGGCTTCATTCTCACCATACATCTGGAATTCAGCTTTATGTTGATGTTGAATCAAGGCTTTAATAAGGACAGGAGCTGAGAGGCCCTGAGCATCACTGAGCACATTATTGCTCAGCAAGTGCTACTTGAAAACATCTTCCATCACCTCGCTGAGGATTGGGAGTAGACTTGTGCAGCAGTAATTTGGTGGGTTAGGTTTGCCCTGCTGTGTGTGTACAGGATATACCTGGACAATTTTCTACACTGCTGGGTAGATGCCAGTGTTAGCTTGGCTGGGGGTGCAGTAAGTTCTCTCAAGATTTTGATAGTGTTTGCATATGTTATATCGCTGAGGCTATTTTTCACGGAGACTGGGATATGAGGAGTAGATGGGAAAATGGAGTTGAAACTGAAGATCAGTCACAATCCTGCTGAATGGTCCAGCAAACTCAACGGGCTGTACACGCTACTCCTGCTCCAATCAGTTACATTCTTGAATTCTCCCAACTCAAGATTTTTGTTGTCTCTTATCACATCCTTTTACTCAGCATTCAATCTTGTCTGAAGTCTGGGACATGCTTTAATTTCAAACAAAATAAAAGTACTCTAATAGTCTGAACATCAAAAATATTCACAAGATAGGAAACAGCATAAAAACAAATTTGATTATCCCTTACAATTAACTTGGAAACAAGAGGACATACTGAATAAAAACAAACAGTTCAACTTTAGGGGGTTTGTAGCTAAAATGAATAAAGATAAGTCAGCTTTTATGCTTATAAATCTGGTGAAACCAGGGCAAATGACATGAGGAATATAACTATTAGAAAACATATGTG
>NC_057710.1:14342122-14358909 GCF_004010195.1 Chiloscyllium plagiosum
TAGGTCAACAAAAACAAATTGCTGGAGAAATTCAGCAGGTCTGACAGCACATGGAGAGAAAGCAAGTTCAGATCCACTGATTTTCGAATTTAGAGCGAAAATGTCTGCTTTCTCTCCACAGATGTTGCCAGACTGCTGAGTTTCTCCAACAATTTATGCTTTTGTTTCAGATTTCCAGCATTCACAGTTCGTGGTTTTGCTATAGGGAAAGGCCCATATGTTAATGGACAGCACAACGTGTACTGTTAAAAGGATTAAAATTCAAGGGAAAGATTTCTGTTCAAAGGCAGAACAGTGGAAAGTGATGAATGCTCTATGACACAGTCAGCTCACTTAGGCAGTGAAGAGGTTAGATTAGATTAGAGTGTGGAAACAGGCCCTTCGGCCCAACAAGTGGAAAGATTTCTGTTCAAAGGCAGAACAGTGGAAAGTGATGAATGCTCTATGACACAGTCAGCTCACTTAGGCAGTGAAGAGGTATTATGAAAAGTAATTTGACCAGACCTGTCCTAACCAGTTTTTTTTTGTTATTAAGCCTATTGGAATTCACCTACCTTTCAGTTCAAGTTTTTCAGCTATCAGTCTGAAATATTAACCTGCTATTATTTTGCTGGTCCAATAGTCTTAAAACTAGCGGATAGTCTTGATAAGATTCACAGTGGGTGCAAGTTTACAGCCGAAAATCGCTCATGATTTTTCACATCGATAACTTGAGGAGTAAGGGGAAATAAGTACTTATGTCAGAAACTGTCCAGTTTACCCGTATAGTAGGACATGGAATGGAATGGAACGGAATTTGTTGTACACCACTAGGTTGGTCTTGACATCTGCATATTATAGGATTCAGGAAAGCTGAGAGTTTAATAGTGACTGCCACAAATTGCTGAGTTTCTCCAGATTCTCATTTTTTAAATTTCAGATTTCCAGCATTTGCAAGTATTTTATTTTCATAGAAGGCATTTTCTTATTTTGTTTTATTCATGCTTTCACTCATGGTGTGTGGGTGCCACTGGCTAGCCATCCCTAGAAAGTGGCCTCAAGGTAGTGAATCACTGCAGTCCATTTGGTGCAAGGACAGCCACAGTGTTGTGGGGAAGGGAGTCCAAGGATTTTTATCCAATAATAAAGAAACAGGGATACAGTTCCAAGTCAAGATGGTGAGTAGCTTGGAGGGGAGCTTGCAGGTAACAGTGTTCCCTTGTATCTGGTGTTCTAGGTGGCAGAGGTCACCAGATTTAGAAGTTGATACCAAAGTGGCATTGGTGAGCTATTGCAGGGCACCTTGTAGATGGTACACATTTTGCTTCAGTGGTGGATGGCGTGAAAGTTGAAAGGAGTGGATAGGTGCCAATCAAGCAAGCTACTTTTTCCTTGATGATGTTGATTTTCTGGAGAGTTATTGGAGTTACATGCATCTGAGCAAGTGATGGACATTCTAGCACCATCTTGACTTGGAGGTGGCTGGACAATCATAAATCTGGAATTAAATTATTCGGCACGTAATTCCCAGACACTGACCTGTTCATGTAGCTATTATAGACATGTGCATGTAGCTATATAAAAAAGGGCAGAACCTCAGTGGTCCTCACCTTCCACCTCACTAACCTCAGCATACATCGCAGCATCCTCTGCCACCTACAAACGGAGAGATATATTTCCCCCGCCACCCCATCAGCATTCCAGAGACCATTCCCTCAATGACACCCTCATCAGGACCAAGCCCTCCACCAGCCCACACCCCATTCCCAGTACCTTCCACTGCCACCGTAGGGAAGTGCAAAACTTGCGCCCACATCACTCCCCTCACCTCCATCCAAGGCCCCAAAGGATCCTTCCTATTCCGAAAAACAGTTACTTGTACCTCCAACAATGTCATCCACTGTATCCATTGCATCTGATGTGGTCTCCTCTACATTCGGGAGACAGTATGCCCACTTCCAGGTCATTTCAGAGAACATTTCCAGGATACCTGCACCAATCAACCCCACCGCCCCATAGCTGAACACTTCGCCTCCCCGTCCCACTCAGTCAAGGACATGCAGGTCCTGGGCCGCCTCCATCACCACAAACTAACCACCAGACAGCTGGAGGAGGAACACCTCATATTCCACCTTGGGACCTTGCAACCACATGGGATCAACATGGATTTCACCAGTTTCCTCATTTCCCCTGCTCCACATTATCCCAGTCCCAAGCCTCCAACTCGGCACTACCCTCCTGACCTGCTCATCACCTTTCCCATCTCCATCCCCCTCTCCAATCTCTCACCTTCATCTACCTATCACATTCTCAGCTACCCTCACCCAACCCCAACCTCCTTCCATATATCTCTCAGCCCCCCGACCCACAAGCCTTGTTCCTTATTCCCGAAATGTCAAGTTACCTGCTCCTCGGATGCTGCCTGACCTGCTGTGCTTTTCCAGCACCCCACTCTCAACTCTGATCTCCAATAAGTGCAATCCTCACTTTCTCCATATAAATGAGTGTCATAATCCAGTAATTATTTTCTTACAAATTAGAATAACATTATGAATGCTCAACAGATTGCATTGAAATTGAACAATTGGCCACTTTTAAGATTAAACGCTTCAACTTAGCACTGACCTGAGTACTTTTGCCACATCCCAGTTTGCCAGAAACCAGTACCAAATTATTGTTGACGAGACATTCCATGAAGTGGTATTTGATACTCCAAACTGGTAGAGCTTTCCTCCGTTTAAGTAGCTCATAGTATCGTGAGGAAAAAGGTAGCCCATCAAAAGGATTAACTTCCAGATCACTGTTATCACAGTTGAAGCCCTCATCCTCATCATCTTCTAAATCAGAGGTAAAACCATTTAGTTTAGAGGAAACGGAGATGGAGTCAGCAGGTTGTCCACTTCCCTCAGGCTCACCGTCCATCCTACTAGTATCCATTTTGCTAGGTCACTTTTACAATCCAAGTGCTGTTTTCAATGCTGCAAAGAAACAACAGAAATCAGAAATTGAAGTCAGGCAGAAGTGGCACAGCATACAACAGCCATGTACAAAGGTCACACTTACAGCTCTTCCTAAGCAACTGTAGACAGCAGAAGGTGAGATCCCATCAACTATCAAAAGAAAGGAGGAAAACATTGCTCTGATTATACCAATTGATGACTACGTAGAGTCATAGAGCTGTACAGCATGGAAACAGACCCTTTGGCCCAACACATCCATGCCAACCAGATATCCAAAATGAATCTAGTCATTTGCCAGCACTTGGCCCATATCCCTCCAAACACTTCTTATTCATATACCCATCCAGATGCCTTTTAAATGTTGTAATTGTACCAGCCTCCACCACCTCATTCCTTACACGCACCACCCTCTGCCTGAAGATTTAAAATAGGTCCCTTTTAAATCTTTCTCCTCACACCTTAAGCCGATGCTCTCTAGTTTTGGACTCCCCTACCCTGGGGAGGAAGACCTTGGCTATTCACCCTATCCATGCCCCTCATGATTTTATAAACTTCTAGAAGGTCAATCCTCAGCCTCTGATACTCCATGGAAAATAGCCCCAGCCTATTCAGCATCTCCCTATAGTTCAAATCCTCCAATCCTGACAACACCCTCATAAATGTTTTCTGAACCTTTTCATGTTTCACTCACCTATAGCAAGGAGTCTAAACCTGAACTGAGTATTCCAAAATTGGCCAAAGCGACATCCTGTACAATTGCAACATGACCTCGCAACTCCTATATGCAATACACTGACCAATAAAAAGCATACCAAACACCCTTTTCACTATCATGTCTACCTGTGACTCCACTTTCAAGGAATTATGAACCTGCACACCAAAGTCTCTTTGTTCAGCAACACTCCCCAGGAATTTCCATTAAGGTGTATAAGTCCTGCCTTGATTTGCCTTTCCAAAATGCAGAACTTCACATTTATCTAAAATAAACTCCATCTGCCACTCCTCAGCCCATTGGCCCATTGTTGTAATGGGAAGTAACCTTCTTCACTGTTCACTACACCTGCACTGTTGGTATTGTTCTGCAAACTTTCTAATCATACCTCCTGTGCTCACATCCAAATCATTTATATTAATGACTACTTCCTCTCAATAGTGGTTCAGAATATAGTAAAGCAGTTTATAAATTAAAGTCAACTGTATTTATAAAAATCATGTTGAATATAAGCGCCAGGATGCCTTGCTGCAATTGTACAGAGCTTTGCTGAGATTACTTCTGGAGTACTGTGTGCAGTTCTGGTCTCCTTATACAAAAGGGATGCTATGCCAATGGAGGAAGTGTAACAAAGGTTAACCAGACTGATTCCTGGAATAGCAGGACTGACATATGAAGAAAGATCAGATTAGTTAAGGCTATAGTCAGTGGAATTTAGAAGAAAGCGGGGATATCTCAAAGAAACCTGTAAAATTCGAAAGGGTAAAAACAGGAAGGATGTTCCGAATGACCAAGGAATTCAAAACCAGGTGGCATATTGCAAGCACTTGGGTAGGCCATTTAGGACTGAAATAAGATGAAATGTCTTTAACCAGAGAGTGGTGAGCTGGTGGAATATCCCTGAAGCAGAAAGGTGTTCGAGGCCAAAATAGAGACTGTTTTCAAGAGAGAAATAGTTCTAATTCTTCAGGCTAAAGGGATCAAAAAGGTACGGAGAGAAAGCAAGTAGAGGACACCGAGTCGGATGATCAGGCATGATTATACTGAACCTCATTCAGCCCGTTAGGCCTGCCCTGCCATACTTCTGCTCTGATATTCTATGTTTCAAAACCTGTTCTCCTCCTCCACCTTATTACTGTCTTTATGCACATGACTCTGAGACACAGCTCAGCTGCTACAGCTCCATTAGTTTCACTATGTTTAGATTGAATGCATGCTGATTCACAATGGACTATTCATCCGGTATTTCCTTCATATCAGTCCGCATTTCCCAATGTTAGGATTAAAAGTCGACTACCCTTTCTGTGGGCTTAAGAATGCCCAGGTTGCAATTCTGTTGTTAAAACCTCAACAGCAGATGAAATGGTAAAGGTTTAGGATTAATATGGTGAACAACATTCATTATTCCTCACATGAATGCAATTTAATCCATGAATTGATCTTCCAGGCAAAGTAACTAATTTAAGACAACGTTAGATGCTATGGTTGTATTTCCTAGGTTTTTGCGTCAAGAATGAATAAAAGTGTAGATTCAGATCACATTCTGACACATTTACATTGTGTTTTTGTCCCATAAGATCATGAGAAAAAGGAGCAGTGGGTGGTCATTTGGTCTTTCCAGTCTGCTCTGCCATGTATTAAAATGAGCAGATTTACTACCTCAAATGCAGTGTCCTGAAATATCTCTAAATCTATATCAATGCCTCAACATCGATTAACCTCTGCCTTGACAATGCGCATTGACTGAGCACCCTACTTTTGGGGTGAAAAATATGAGCAACTGTGTGAATGAAGTTCTACATAGATGACCCCTGATTCTGAGATTATTAAGTATTCCCCTCTCATCCCCAAGCTTGTCTAAGCTCTTGAGAGAGGATAAATATTTCAACATCTTCACAGTCAAAACCTCTTATGCACTTCAATAAGATCCTCTCTCATTCTTGTATTCTCTGGGGAATTTAGGGATAGCCTTGTCAATCTCTCTCCATTGGAAATTTCTTTATCCCAGGAATAAATCCAATAAATTCTCACTGCATTCCCTTGAAAATGGTAAAGATCTCCTTCCTTAAAAAAGGTACTCAAAACTGTGCAGAGTTTGGTATTTCACGCATTAGCTAGCCTGTGAACTTCTCAGTAAGAATGCAACAGTATTCAACAGGAGTGATGACTGAGAGTACTTCAACAATGTCAGACCATATCCACCAAATCCAGATGGATTGAGACAGCTCCATACGCTCTTGCAGCAAACAACCAGAAAATGCATTTTGTCATATTTATGAGCTGTGCATCCTGCTCCTTAATTACTCAGTATTACAGTTATGGAATCATAGAGATGTACAGCATGGAAACAGATCCTTCGGTCCAACTCGTCCATGCCGACCAAATATCCCACCTAATCTAGCCCCACTTGCCACCATCCAGCCGATATCCCTCCAAACCCTTCATGCTCAAATACTTATCCAGATGCCTTTTAAATGCTGCAATTGTACCAGCCTCCTCCACTTCCTCTGACAGCTCATTCCATGCACCTACCACCTTCTGTAGGAAGTAGTTGCCCTTCGGTTTCTTTTATATCTTTCCCCTATCACCGTAAACCTATGCCATCTAGTTCTGGACTCCCCCCACCCCAGGGAAAAGACTTTATCTATTTATTCTATCCATGCCCCTCAATTTTGTAAACCTCTTTAAGGTCACCCCTCAACCTCTGACGCTCCAGGGAAAACAGCCCAAGCCTGTTCAACCTCTCCCTATAGCTCAAATCCTCCAATCCTGGCAGCATCCTTGTAAATCTTTTCTGAACCCTTTCAAGTTTCATAATATCTTTCCAATAGGAAGGAGACTAGAATTGCACGTAATATTCCAACAGTGGCCTAACCAATGTCCTGTACAGCCGCAACATGACCTCCCAACTCAATATGCTGTCCAATAAAGGAAAGTATATAAAACGCTTTCTTCACTATCCTTTCTATCTACTTGCGACTCCACTTTCAAGGGGCTATGAACCTGCACTCCAAGGTCTCTTTGTTCAGCAACACTCCCAAGGACCCTATCATTAAGTGTATAAGTCTTGCTAAGATTTGCTATTCCAAAATGCAGCGCCTCACATTTATCCAAATTAAAATTCATCTGCCACTCCTCAGCCCATTGGCCCACCTGATCTAGATCCCATTGTAATTGGAGGTAACCTTCTTCACTGTCCTCTACACCTCCAATTTTGGTGTCATCTGCAAAGTTATTAAATATACGTCTTATGCTCACATCCAAATCATTTATATAAATGATGAAAAATATTGGACCCAGCACCGATCCTTGTGGCACTCCACTGGTCTCAGGCCTCCAGTCTGAAAAGCAACACTCTACCACCACCCTCTACCTTCTACATCCCTGCAAAAAAAAAAACAAAAAATTGTCAGGACACAGGTAAAGAGAAACTAATTGCAGCAATATGATATTGTCGATGATAAAGATGTGTCATAAACAAACATTACACACTATAGTAATTAATTTAAGAAGAATGCAAGAACTCTGATGTTACCCACAAGCACTATGTGAATTTATAATCAAATCTTTGTTACAGAAACAGTCACTGAAAGATAGAGGTATTGTGGTAGTAATTATCCTCAGACTTTATTTACAATAAGGAGGACTATCAGAGGTATTATTTGTACTTTAGCCAAATAACGAAAATGAAAGGAATACTGTGCACTTGTACTTTACATCTTTTTAATGCTACATAATACTCAGTAGTGGAGAACTACGAAGCAGCATTTTTTTGTATGTTACTCGACAGGAACAGGTGCACATCTGGGAGCAATAAAATAACAGCCATTTTGTACAGAAGGGCTGAATTTGCTTTGTGGTATCTAATTTCTCAGAAGCAACTGCTGCATGGTTGCTGTCTCAATACAGATAGCATGCCAATGATGAACTTCCTATCATCACATGACAAATTGTCCACAGCCAATTAAATCCATTTGAAGTGTAGTTACTGTTGAAATGTCGGAAATGAGGCAGCCAATTTGTATACAAGATCCCACAAGCAGCAATTATAAATGATCACCTCATCCATTTTAGCATTGTTTTTAACCAGTTATTTTGATATTCTAAGCTGTTACAGAAGAGCTTGTAGCCTAGTGTGAAATAATGGTAAAACTTGAGAAGTGAAGTTAACCAGTTAATTGGCAAAGTTCTTGTTAATGCCACTCGTGGACATGTTTATCACTGTTCAGCAACATTCTATATGTTAGAAATATTTTTTTGAGCTTCTCTGATAATTGAATAAATAAGAGGGAGAGAGGGAGGCAATGACCTTGTGATTTTATTGCTAGACTATTGATCTAGAGGCCTAGGTGATGTTCTGAGGAATCAGATTCAAATTCTACCATGGCAGATTGAATTTGCATTCAATAAAAAATCTAATGCTGACACATGCAAACATATGGGAAGAAAACAATGTAACAGTTTCCGTAAGACAAGTGGTCACACTCTTCTCAAGTCTACGGAGTGGAGGTGCCACTGTTGTACTGGAGTGGACAAGGTCACAAGGCTTATTCAAAATCACAAGCTTTCGGAGCTTTGCTCCTTTGTCAGGTGCAGTCCAAGAATAACTCACCATAATACTGATTATGTCCAAGGACTAGAATAATAAGGTTGAATTTAACTCAGTCAAACAAGTCATAACACAAGAAATAGGAGCAGGTCACTTAGCCACCCCAAGCTGGTTCCACCGTTCAATAATCATGTTTGACCCTGGAGTTTCAGCTCCACACAACTCGATTGCCTGACAGATCAAAATTCTGCTTTAAAGAATAACCAACAATGAAGCATTCACAACAACCCTTTGAGATTAACAATTCCAAACATTCACAGCCCTTTGAGTGAAGACATTTTCCCAGTTCACAATCTGAAAGGATCAACTCCTTATCCTGAGATTGTGCCAGTGCTCTAGATTCCCCAGCCAGTGGAAACAACCTCACAATATAAAGGAAGAAACTCATGACAGAAACAGGATTCTCACAAGATGAGCTTATCAAAGAGTCAACACTAATTGAGGTACTGCAGCATATTATTTGAAAAAAGTGCACACAAATAACAACTCATGGCATACTCTATGATAAGATGCATTATAATCCAAAGTTATTTTTTAGCCAAGTCTATTGTTATATCCTCATTACTTTCTCCTGTCACAACTTTACACAATAACAAAGATGACAGCTGTAACAATATTAGGTACTTTCTCAATCATCTAAGAACTACACAGCAGCAACTCACTAAGAGTGCTTCGACAGCATCTCCCAAATCTGCAAACGCTACTTCGTATAATGACAATGAAAGCAGATTGATGAGAACCTGCAAATTCATTGCAATCCTGACCTGGCAGAACATCCCCAATTGCTTCACTGTTGCTGGGCCAGAATCCCAGAACTCCCTCCCTCAAAGCACTTTCACTATGAGGACTGCAGTGATGGCTCACTGCCTCATTCCAAAGAGAAATCAGGCATAGGCAATAAACATCAGCCTTGGCAGTAAACAATTTGTCCCACAACTAATCAAAAAGATTTCACATAAAGCTGCATGACAATATTGCACTCCGTAAGATTTCATACATTTCATATTCAATGTCATCTTTAAAACAAAATGTTCACTGTTTATTCAAAAATGATATTTCACTCGAACCAAATCCATGAACAGTGGCAAAACTTGAAAAGCTCCATGACTGTGAAAAGCTATCGATTTTTCCCTCAGGCAACCTCCAAAAAGGTTGAAGGGTAACTGCAGGGTGGCAGGGCAAGGGTTGCTTTTGGACTACATCAGCTTTTGTACGGCCTAATTAGATTTTGAAAAAAAAATGTTTCACACCATTGCAGGCACTGTCTGGGCTAACCTCTTGTAGCACATTTTGCAAAAAAAAGCACATTTTGTAAAAAAAATTAGCATTTTGTTGAACAGAATGTCCTTCTTAAAGGACTGGCCAACATGGCGTTTCCAAAAAAAGATATAGCTCAGGAACAGAAAGTCTGGAGCATAGTAACAGGAATATAGCAACAGGCCATTCAGCCCCTGAGCATGCTCTGCCACTCAATATGGGTACATTCGCTCAATACCCTTCCTTAATAAAAATTAGTGTCTCTCAGACTTAAATTTAACAATTGAATTAGCATCAAACATCATTTGAGGAAGACATCTACCAACCTCCACTACTTGTTGCGTGTAAACGTGCTAACATTTCTCCAGAATGGCTTGGCCCAATTTCTTAGACTACGCTGACTACCCTGTCTTTCTGGGTTAATATCCTGAAAGCCTCCATTAGGCCACTCTTTAACCTTCTAAATTCTAGAGAATAAAGGCTTAATTTATGTCATCGTGCCTCATAACATAACCCCAAAAGACCACGTACAACCCTTGTAGACCTGTGTTGAACTCTGTCCAAGGTCAAACATCCTTCCTAAGGTGTGGTGTTCACAATCCTAGGGTTTTGTATAAATGGAGGATAACGTCTGCATCCTTTTTTTTATAAATTAATTTATGGGATGTGAGCACCACTTACTGGCCAGCACCTAGTTCCCTCGAGAAGATTGCGGTGAACTGCCTCCTTCAACCTCTGCAGTCCATGTGCTGCGGCTTGACCCTTAATGTGGAGTGAGGGAATTCAAAGATTTTGACCCAGAGACAGTGAAGGAATGGCGATACATTTTCAAGTCTGGATGGGGAATGGTTTGGAGGTTAACCTGCAGGTGATGGTGTTCCCATGTATCTGCTGCCCTTGTCCTTCCAGATGAAAGGGTCTTTGGTTTGGGAGGTACTGCCTTTGGACCTTTGGTGATTTTTTGCAGAGCATCTTGTAGAAAGTACACACTGCTGCGACTGAGAGGGGATGCAGTGCCAATCAAATGGGCTGCTTTGTTCTGGATGATGTCAAGCCTCTTAAGTGTTGTTGGAGCTGCACCCATCCAGGAAAGTAGAGAATCAGGTGGTGAGTTACCTGCCACAGTATTCCTGATCTCTGACCTGCTCTTGTAGCCACTATGTTTGTGTGTCAGGTCCAGTTCAGCTTCTGATCAATGGTAACCCCAAGAATGTTAATGGTGGGGGATTCAGTGCTGGTAACACCATTGAATGTCAAGGAGTGGTGGTTAGATTATCTGTTATTGAAGATGGTCATTGCCTGGCATTTCGGTGTCATGAATGTTACTTGCCACCTGTCAGCCCAAGTTCTGGATGTTGTCCAGATTTTGTTGCATTTGAACATGGACTGGTTCAGTACCTGAGGAGCTGAGAATGGTGCTGAACATTGTTTGTTGATGATTGCACATTCCCACTTCTGACTTTACGATGGAGGCAAAGTCACTGATGAAACAGTCGAAGATGTTGCACCAAGAACAGTATCCTGAGGAACTCCCACAGAGATGTCCTCGAGCTGAGATGATTGACCAACCACAACCATCCTTCGATATGCCAGGTATAAATCCAACCAGTGGAGAGGTTGCCCTAATACTCATCGATTCCAGTTTTGCTTTGATGTCACACTGATCAAATGTGGTCTTGATGTCAAGGCTGTCACTCTCACCTCACTTATGCTCCTGTCGTTTGGTTATGAAGGTCAGTAATGCATTAGACTTTACTATTTCTTGCACATGATCATAGCGTTTTGAAGAGATATGCCTTGAATCCTTAAGTCTCATTTGAATTTAACTTTGTGCCTTCTAAAAAAATACATGAATATGTAAAAACTAAAAACTGTCACGCTTTCATATTAAAATCCATCTGTCACAGCTTTGTCCATTCACCTAATCCATCAATCTCCTGTTGTATTTTACACTGTCATCAACACTATCTACAATGTTACCCAATTTTACGTAGAGTCATAGAAATGTACAGCACGGAAACAGACCCTTCGGTCCAACTTGTCCATGCCGATCAGATATTCAAACCCAATCTAGTCCCACCTGCCAGCACCTGGCACATATCCCTCCAAGCTGAAAATGTGTTGCTGGAAAAGCGCAGCAGGTCAGGCAGCATCCAAGGAACAGGAAAATCGACGTTTCAGGCATAAGCCCTTCTTCAGATATGGCTTATTCCTGAAGAAGGGCTTATGCCCGAAACGTCAATTCTCCTGTTCCTTGGATGCTGCCTGACCTGCTGCGCTTTTCCAGCAACACATTTTCAGCTCTGATCTCCAGCATCTGCAGTCCTCACTTTCTCCTCGAACATATCCCTCCAAACCCTTCCTATTCATATACCCATCCAAATGCTTCTTAAATGTTGCAATTGTACCAGCCTCCATCACTTCCTCTGACAGCTCATTCCATTCATGCACCACCCTCTGCGTGAAAAAGTTGCCCCTTACATCTCTTTTATATCTTTTCTCTCTCACCCTAAACCTATGCCCTCTAGTTCTGGACTTCCCCACGCCAGGGAAAAGACTTTGTCTATTTATCCTATCCATGCCCGTCATAATTTTGTAAACCTCTATAAGTCACCCCTCAGCCTCTGACGTTCCAGGCAAAATAGCCCCAGCCTGTTCAGCCTCTCCCTATAGCTCAAATCCTCCAACCCTGGCAACATCCTTGTAAATCTTTTCTGAACCCTCTCAAGTTTCACAACATCTTTCCGATAGGAAGGAGACCAGAATTGCACACAATATTCCAACAGTAGCCTAACCAATTACCTGTACAGTCGCAACATGACCTCCCAACTCCTGTACTCAATAATAGTAAATTTGGATATTTGACTTAGTATACTAATTATCCAATTAGTGAATGAATAACAGAAGCCCCAACACAGATCCCTACAGGATCCTTACTAATCATGTCCCGCTAATGGGAGTGCTTACCCATTATTCCAACTCGCTTTTTCCTGCCATTTGGCCAATTTCCTATCTGTGCCGGTAATTTGCCTTCAATTCTATGAGCTTCCACCTTAGCTAACAGTCCTTTGTGTGGAACTTAGTCAAAAGCCTTCTCGAAGTCTATTTTTAAAAATCCAATTGCCTTAACTATATCCACTACCTTTGTCACCGCTTCAAAAACCTGAGACTTGTCAGGCATGACCTACTCTTCAGGAATCCATGCTGGCTCTCTCCGATTAACTGAGTTTTTTAAAGCAATTGACTGACCACTGCAACCTGAAGTTTTCAAATAACTTTTAAAAGAAGATTGCATATCTACTCAGTCAGTGATATTTTCTAATCAACCTGTGCAGAGATGGAGCAGACAAGACTCAAACCTGATCACCCTGGCTCAATGGCAGCTTGCCACAAGAACTCCTAAGTTCACCATGACCAAGAGGTCTCTGACTTCAGAGCATCTGCCTTTCTTCAAATCCTGAAGAAGGGCTTATGCCCGAAACGTCGATTCTCCTGTTCCCTGGATGCTGCCTGACCTGCTGCGCTTTTCCAGCAACACATTTTCAGCTCTGATCTCCAGCATCTGCAGACCTCACTTTCTCCTTTCTTCAAATCACCCAACTACAATGCTAAATCTACATGCTTTATAGCCAAGACAGATTCATACTTCAAAAGTTTCCCTAAAAAGCCAGAGGAGTCGATTCAAAATGAAGGCTGACATTCCAAAGTAGAGCTGAAGTGTAGCTTATAGGATGACCTGTTAAACCTGAACTTAGGTAACATAAAAAGCCCCACCGCCCTATTTCAAATGGGAGGCAAAGCAATTCTCCTGGCCCTCGGGATAACAGTTCACCCACACAAAACTTCATAAATGGCAGGTGCTTTAGTGTTTGTTAATTGCATGGCCAAGGATATGCAAGTTTTGGGACTCTCCCACCACCAAACTCTAGCCACCTGATGTCTGGAGGAAGAACCACTCATCTTCTGCCTTAGGACCCTACAACCACACGGGATCAAGGTGGCTTTCACCAGTTTCCACATTTCCCCTTCCTCCAGCTCACCCTAGATTCAACCCATCAACTCAGCTCCACCTTCTTGAACTGTCCCACCTATCCATCTATCTTCCCACCTATCCGCTCCAACCTATCACCATCACCTTCCTATTGCATTCCTAGTTACCTCCCCACCCTACCCTTCTTCCATTTATCTCTTAGCCCCCTTGGGCCACCCCCTCATTCCTGATTGAGAGCTGATGCCCAAAATGTCAATGTCAATGTTTTAGGGCAGCACGGTGGCACAGTGGTTAGCACTGCTGCTTCACAGCGCCAGAGACCCGGGTTCAATTCCTGACTGTGTGGAGTTTGCACATTCTCCCCGTGTCTGCGTGGGTTTCCTCCGGGTGCTCCGGTTTCCTCCCACAGTCCAAAGATGTGCAGGTCAGGTGAATTGGACATGCTAAATTGCCCGTAGTGTTAGGTAAGGGGTAAATGTAGGGGTATGGGTGGGTTGCGCTTCGGCGGGGTGGTGTGGACTTGTTGGGCCGAAGGGCCTGTTTCCACGCTGTAAGTAATCTAATCTAATCTAAAAGTTCCTGCTCCTCGGATGCTGCCTGACCCGCTGTGCTTTCCCAACGCCGCACTTTTCACCTCTGATCTCCAGTACCCGCAGCCCTCGCTTTCTTCTAATTGCAAGACCTTGCTGTGCACATCAATCCGTCCACGTTTCCTACAGGACATCAGCACTGGCAGGGGTCTTTGGTCCCCTCGATGGGCAAGTTGCGAATCAGCAGAACCCTCAAACCCAGGGAGCCTCTGGGTACACACAAAACTGAGATTTCTTTTGAGGGGCGGTAGGGTACAGCAGTGGCCCGCCAGCGAAGCGCTTTGGCAAGAGGCAGCAGCCGACTGGGTAGTTTCCAGCCTTCCCCGGCAGGTCGGCTCCTGACCTTGGGGAACGCGGGGCAGGACCAACCCGACCCCAGCCTCACCCCTCCATGTGCAAGAACACCCCACCATCTCTCTCCCAACACAACGCAGACAGATCCTACATAAAAGGCAAATCAAATATCACAGCTTGGGGGGGGGGGAAGGAATGAGAAAAGACAGGTCATTGAAAAGAAAGGACAGCGCGAAAACGAACACTCAGTTGGTACAGATATTGAGAATGCAACTTACGACAAAATATTGTTAAAAGGGAAAAATAAAAGCTGGCAGTTCTGGGCTGCCAGGAAACAGACTCACCTTCTCCAGCCTTTAGGGAGGGGAAACTCCAAGGACAATGTTCACCACAACCCTCACACAGCCCTTCCCCTCTCCCTGCACTACACTATTTATCTTCTCTCTCTTCTTTTTTTTGGGAGGGGGGGGGAAACAATATGCAAATTAATTCTTAAATAGTTTGTCTGACTTGTAAATGATGATTAAAAGGAGCCCAGCCCCAAAACACCCACCAGCCCCTGTTCCTCAATCGTACTTTACTTGTTTTGTTTTAAAAAAAAACACCCGACAATTACATTATAATTATCATCATTAATAATAACTTTAATTATTATTTCCTGCCCAGGATTTATGTATCATTTCCCTCTAACGCCGGCTCCTCTCCCTCTCCGCCCGGGGATATTATTCCCAGGTTTAATTTGATGGATTTTATTTTTAAATCACTCTGTCGGTTATTTTCTGACGGGGCCCCGGACCAGACGCTGCCCCCGACTCCAGGAGAACAGGCAGCGGCGCCATGTTGGTGTTAAAGGGGCAAGGAGGGGGGCGGGGCCTGGCTGAGCCGACAGGAAATCAGGTTAAAGGGGAGGGGACACCTGCAGCATGTGTCTGTATATCTGTGTGTGTACAGGAAATCAGGTTAAAGGGGAGGGTACACCTCTGTATATCTGTGTGTGTACAGGAAATCAGGTTAAAGGGGAGGGTACACCTCTGTATATCTGTTTGTGTACAGGAAATAAGACACAAGGGGAGGGCATACCTCTGCATATCTGCATATAGGAAATGATGTCAATGGGGAAAGTATATTTCTGTATACCTGTGTGTGTACAGGAAATCAGGTTAAAGGGGAGGGTATAGCTCAGTATTTCTGTGTGTGTACAGGAAATCAGTATAAAGGGAGGGAACATCTCTGTATATCTGCGTGTACAGGATATCAGGTTAAAGGGGAGGGTAGACCACTGTATCTATGTTTTTGGATTAGTGGTGCTGGAAGAGCACAGCAGTTCAGGCAGCATAGTATAAAGGGAGGGAACATCTCTGTATATCTGCGTGTACAGGATATCAGGTTAAAGGGGAGGGTAGACCACTGTATATGTTTTTGGATTAGTGGTGCTGGAAGAGCACAGCAGTTCAGGCAGCATCCGAGGAGCAGCAAAATCGACGTTTCTGGCAAAAGCCGTTGGGGGTGCCAAGGGCCTGCCTTCCCCGGATGCTGCATGAACTGCTGTGCTCTTCCAGCACCACTACTCCAAAATTTGGTTTCCAGCATCTGCAGTCATTGTTTTTACCTTGTTGATTTTAACTCTACTGCAAATCCTCTTGCAAGGATGCCTGCCTTGAAGAAGTTTTCCTCCTCTCTCAGCTTTTATTCCTGATGAAGGGCTTTTGCCCGAAACGTCGATTTTGCTGCTCCTCGGATCCTGCCTGAACTGCTGTGCTCTTCCAGCACCACTAATCCAAAATCTGGTTTCCAGCATCTGCAGTCATTGTTTTTACCCACTGTATCTATGTGTGTGTACAGGAAATCATGTTCAAGGGGAGAGTAGACTACTGTACATCTCTGTGTGTACAGGAAATCAGTATAAAGGGAGGGAACACCTCTATGTCTGTGTGTGTACAGGAAATCAAGTTAAAGGAGCGGGCATACCTCTATGTATCTGTGTTTTGAATTGAATTGAATTGAATTTATTGTCATGTGTACCAAGGCACAGTGAAAACGTTTGTCTTGCGCTCAATACAGGCAGATCTCAGAGTTAAATAAGGGAAGGGTATATCTCTTTATATATGTGTGTGCACAGGAAGCCAGGTTAAAGGGGAAGGTACACCTCTGTGTATCTGTGTGTCATAGAGTCATAGTGATGTACAGCATGGAAACAGACCCTTCGGTCCAACCCATCCATGCCGACCAGATATCCCAACCCAATCTAGTCCCACCTGCCAGCATCCGGCCCATATCCCTCCAAACCCATCCTATTCATATACCCATCCAAATGCCTCTTAAATGTTGCAATTGTACCAGCCTCCACCACATCCTCTGGCAGCTCATTCCATACACGTACCACCTTTGCATGAAA